>NC_051072.1:32228641-32323641 GCF_004664715.2 Peromyscus leucopus | reverse complement strand
CACCAAGCAAACTTTTTTCCCACACCACATGGAGACTATCACAAAACCACAATCAATCAAAATGCAGAGTTACGGAGCCCAATCCCAATGGATACAACTACAAAACACTCCCACACCTAAGGTTCAGGGAACATTGTGGAGGAGGGAAAGGAATGCTTGTAAGAGCCAGAGGATCAGGAATGTAAACTTCTCAATAGAGATTTCTAAACCCAGCTTTCTCAGAGCTTCAATATTAACGTTTTAAAACATTAGTCAATTACACTCAGTGATTACCTGACTTTGCAATTACACATACTTCTGTGGCATGCTGTAATTTTATGTTATATCTAAGAAAACTGAAAGCTATGCATTTTGTAAATATAAGAGATCCAGTTGAAACATTGAGCTAATTGATATAAGAAGAAAAATAGATTCTGTCCAAATGATATATTCTAGATTGTAAAATTAGCCTTAATTTAGTCACATATCATTGTGCTAAGGATGGAAGATATTTGTTAAGTGATCTTAGGTAATTTACTCCTTGATTCTCATGGAGCCATTATAACTAGAGATATGGGACAGTGATCAGTATAACAAAATTTTTTAAATCTGTGAGTCAAGTGATACTTTTCCATTTCTCCTCCTTTTCCCAAATGCAAGAAAGCAGGCACCATCATTTAGATATTAAGAGATTCACCCTGCCGACAGAGCACTCCATATCCATACATTCCTATAAAGAATGAAGAAGCCAACTATAGCATGCTTCTGATTCTGCCTCTTCTCTTCAGCAAAGAACATGTGTCAAAATTCCCTGAAATCTTCCAAGGTACAGGCTCAGCTATGGCTCAGGATACTTTAATTATTCATAAACTGAACTCTGTGGGCTACAGTAACAGTTGACCTAGAAAGACATGTCCGTGTTGTGTAATAGTGCCACAAACGTCATGGAAGAAACCAACCACTTTCTGATTGGATTAAAGTCCCACTCCACAAGAGGAAACTCATACCCAGTACCATTGTTGGGCAAAGAACCTGTGGCTAGACAGGCCATAGGCCTTAGAGTACTGCATAAAACTTAACTGTGGTGTACGTCTATATTCCTAGCGCTGGGGAAATAAAAATAGGAGTACCAGGAGTTAAAGGTCATCTTCTGTTACAATGCAAGTTCGAGACCAGCCTTGGCTACAGAAGACTCTGCCTGTAACACAAAAACAAACAAATAAAACAACAGACCAAGCCCCTGAAATCCTGTAGAGTAAAGATCATGGCAAAAATAGCTACAGAGGTAGATCCATTGAGTTCCAAGACCTTTTTATCAACTTTCACACATCCATAGTTGTTATAGGAACCTTGGAAGAATTGAAGTCATTGGTTGTGGGTGTTAGGTACAATTTCAAAATGTTAAAAGAGGGTTGAGTTTAAAGAGGAGCTAGATAAACTACTGTTACATAATCCGGACTGAACTTCGGTGTCCCCATTAGTATTGTGAATAAAGGAGGAATCCATTCTATTCTTTTAAATCTCATGCCAGATTATGATTTACTAATGAAAAATTGTTGTTCCTATCTTATAATTTACTTAGGTTTTACAAGAACGATTTCTTCCATGAAAATAGAAAAAAAATTAAATTGGAACTTTTTATACTTAAATATAGGGAAGTGCTTCTGAAGTTCTGTCTAAATAATGATCTCTGTAGATAGAAAAGATGAGATAGTAACCTAAACAACTATTCCAGAAAGAAGGTCTATCTTCTCTGACCTCATGGTGTTGAGAAGTCAGTGGATTCCATTTCTGTCTGCTCAGTCAAACCACTGTGTCATGTGACTTAAGACACTGAAAGTCAAGTCATATCCCATAACGTAAGTGGCTCCTTTCCACATGAGCATGTGAGCTTGGATTTTGTCTAAACTCTCTTATTTGACCTATGGGAACAGTGTAAGGTTGCAGGGTAAAATTTGCAAAAATTGAAAAAAGATTATCTTGCAAATGATTATTTCTGAATAACAAAAGCACCACAATGCAAAAGAAGCAAGAATGGATATTTTCATAAGTGTTCATAAGCAATTAAAAAGGACATGATGTTATCTCACAAATATCTGTTCCAGAAAATAGAATAAATATTAGTCCTGAAGAGAACACTGAAAAAAGCCTATACTTAAGAGAGAAAAGTGAACTACACCAATCCTTGTTGATCATGATGAGGATTTCCACTGGATTACATTACACATACATCCTTCCCTTTGGAACATCACCCTATGTTGTCGGACTCTCCTCTTTTAAGCACCTGGATTCCAGAGGAAGCTTTGTGCTGTCTAGAAGGGAATTTGATCATCTCTTCTATGGCAGAACAACCAATGTCTTTGTATCTGCTGTGGTCTTATGTGTGGGTGTGTACATATGTCTGTGTGTGTCTGGTGTGTAACAAAAAAATCACAGCATTCCACACTATTAATCTTTACACTGTGAGTATTCTTGTGAGTACACTACCACTAGACAAATGAAAATATTTGTGCTTTATCAAAAGCATATTAGGTCAATAATTTTACTTATCATTGTAATTTTGTCTTTTAATTAATAATCAAAGTGGAATAATAATATATTCACATGCAGATGTATGTCCTCTTGGATCTGCACAGCTTCAGTTATATAAAAAAAATTATTCAAAGTGGTTTTCTCATCAAAAATATAGTTCTAGAATTTTATGACCCTGCAAATGTAGGCTGCATGGTGAACTTCGTATAATTGATGGCCTTACAGATGTGATTTATCTTGTACCATCCAGCTATATGCCAAGTAGGCAGACACTCATGAATCAGTCTGTCCTAATACAAGTATAGTAAATCTAAAGAACAGAAAGCATTCCCAAGCTAGCTGTGATTTGGAGACCATTTGTGATTCAGTATCGTTTCATTTAAGAAAAGTGGACAAGGATCTGGAGTTGCTTTGGAGGACTTTGCCACTAAGCCTCTAGAAAGGATCAACAGGAGTGGTTTTATGTTTGTCTGCTGTCTATGGCGTTGTTGCATCGGAGGGAAAAAGGTTTCAGTGTTTGGAGGCGATAAAGTGTCAAGCAGCTTGTGTGATGCTCCCAGGCAAACATTAAAAATCAACAGTTCACCTTTCTCAGAAGAGGCTTTTGTTGCCTATAGAGATAGAGTGTTTCTACATGTGGGAAGACTTCCAAGGTTTTCCTTTCATTGGTAAGACAGCTGTGGGTTCACTACATGATCTCTGAGTTATGTCTTCAAGTATTTTCATGTGTTTCAAGCTTACAATAGACACTGTGATAGCAGCAATGGCGTCGTCAATGGTTGACTCTTCCATCGTGGGGCTTAGGAATACAGTGGGTAAGACACAAATTTACATAAGTTGGCAACGATAACATACATAAGTATGCCTTTCATATAAAATGAAGTTCTAACATCTATATTTACCAAGTGATCTTGCACTTTAAACTTCATACAAGATCAATATTTTGCTAAATATATTTTTATTTCAAAAATCAGACATTTGGGGAAGTAATATTACATATGGGGCAAATAAGATATGATATTTCATGCTTCCTACAATAAGTACATGAAATGAGACTACCTTTTCCCAAAATGCATGGTGATATTATAATTTTATTGTGATAAAGGGGGAATTTATATTATTGTTAATATCATTTTTCTCTGTAACTATTGCTCTGTGATGATCTTAAATTCAGAAATACAGCAGACTTTTCAGCATCTTATATTTGGAAGCACTGGTTAATAGAACTAATGAGCAACTTGAAATATAAAATGTTCACAAAACTGTATATCTCATTTTTAACAACTTTTAGAATTTGTAATGTAGACATATTCAAGCATAATATGTGATGAAAATTATCCAGGACTAAATAAACTATACTCACAATTATATATGGCCACTTAAGATATATTATTATTTTCCTAGAAAGTGAAGGATCATTTTTAAAGATGATGAATAGAATTTTTCTTGCCAGCTTCATTTCTTTCATATTTTCTTAGTAATTCTGGTATGCCATATATTTTATCTCTGTGTGTGTGTGTGTGTGTGTGTGTGTGTGTGTGTGTGTGTTCATATGCACCCATGAACACATGTGTGCAAGGATGACTTTTCCAACATTATGTTTTTAAATTTGACAAGGTCATATAAGCTGGAGGAAAAAGGAAAGGGTCATCAAAAGGGGAAAAAATAACAGAACTGCAGTGAAATGGCTCTCTGTCGGCCTTGGTATTGATTCAGAGTGTGTCAAAAGGGTCTTTTGTCATGCCCCTACCACGGCATACTAATTTGCTAGATCAAGTCTGTCAGAATATCGACTGGAAGTAAAGAACTACAGTGGCAGCTTTTGTGTTTCCTCCAGCAGGGAGCCTGTGTGTGAAACAGGATTATCAGGGGGTCATGAAGAGAGTCAAAGGATGTCCATCACTTCCCTTCTGGTAATGCAATGGGGCGGGTGCCTGGGTGTGATTAAGATGTAGGAGACAGGAGGCATAGCAGTGAACAAATCAGAAACACACACATGCAAATCAGGCTGGCTGCTGTTAACCACATATTTTTAATGAAAAATTCAATAGCAGACCAAACAAATATCTAAACAGCTGCATTCAGCTAACATACCCAACAGCCTATTCAACATCTTTTCTTAAAAGCAGATACACAAAACATGGAAATGCTGATCTAGTGTATATCTCTCTGTAATACTACTTTGCAATCTACAAGTGTTCCTTGTGTGGCTGTGTGCTCTTGGCACAACTATCTGATGATTAAATATCAATCAAATTTGGACTTTTTTTTCTCATAAAATAAGATGCAGTACTTACCATACCCAAGCTCAGCTTCATCATAGCCTTCAGTATTACAGAATTTAGCCCTGGTTTATGTCTTTCCACTGGCTTTGTATAATTAGAAAAATAGCTCCCTTGAGTGAAAGAAAGAATCTAGGTAGAAAATGTATGACTTCATAAGAATGATGCAAAGCAAGAGGCTTTGGAATTGCAATAGTATCTATTGTGGGCCTATGAATACTTTGTTTATGACATAGTTAAAAAACGGAGAAAAGCCTATGAGGCCTCAACTCTACACAAAGAACTACAGGAAAATAAGGACTGCTGAGAGCAAGAGAAATAGTCTTCCCCAGGGAAGATTACAGTAATTTTTTATCCAATGCCAAACGGTCAGTCCTGCAAACATGCATACAAATAACTATGCAAACAATGGAAATTTTTCTTTTCTTTTGGAAAATTTTAATGAGAGAAGTTGCATCTTTTGTAGCATTCCAGTTTCTACATCTTTAGCATACTGCAATGGATATTTATTTGCTCATCTGAAAAAAATACTTTTAAGTGTTTATTCTCTGGCTTCGTGTGGAGGCTACAGAAATGAGAGGTGTAAATTCTCTGACTTCAAGGCTAAATGATCATATAAAGGACTATGGATATTTGTACCTTTGATATTTCTATATCAAAATGTAGGTATAATGTCAGAGGAAAGGCTGAGATTCCACTAAATTATTATTTTTAAACATGGCCCACTGAATCAGCTAAGCAGGGTGCATATGGACTCACAGACACTGAAGTAGCAAGTGCTGAATCTGTGTGGGTTTCCACCAAGTCCTCTATTTATATGTTACAGCTGTTAGTTTAGTATTAGTGAGACTCCCAGCAGTGGGAGTGAGTGTGTCTCTGACTCTTTTGCCTGCTCTTGGGATTCTTTTCTTCCTATTGGGTTGCCTTGCCCACCCTCAATATGAGTGCTTTTGCTTTGTCTTATTGTATCTTGTTTTCCCATGTTTGGTTGTCATCTCTTGGAAGGCTGTTGTTTTCTGAGTGGAAATGGAGGGGGAGTGGATCTGGAGTAAGGGTGTGCTGGGAGGAGTAGAGGGAGGGAAAACTGTGGTTGGGATGTATTGTATGAGAGAAGAATCTATTTTCAATTAAAATAACATGTATATGTCATAAATAAGAACCTTCTTTGTTACCTAATCTTTTTGAGTCTGTGACTTGTAGTATAGTTATCCTTTATTTTACAGCTAATATACACTTATAAGTGAGTACATGCTATGTTTGTCTTTCTCAGTCTGGATTACCTCACTCAGGATGATTTTTTTCTAGTTCCATTCATTTGCCTTCAGATTTCCTGGTGTTTTTGTTTTTGTTTTTAAATTCGTAGATTTTTTATTTATTTTTAATTTTATTTTATTTAAGGTGTCCTTGTTTTTAACAGCTGAGTAATACTCCATTGTGGAAATGTATCACTTTTTTTTAATCCATTCTTACGTTGAGGGACATCAAGGTTGTTTCCAGATTCTGGCTATTAAAAACAAAGCTGCTATGAATGTAGTTGAGCAAGTGTCCTTGTATGATTGAGCATCCTTTGGGTTTTATGCCTAAAAGTGGTATAGCTTGGTCCTGCGGAAGATTGATTCACAGTTTTCTGAGGAACAGCCTCACTGACTTCCAAAATGGCTATACAAGTTTGCACTCCTACCAGCAATGGAAGAATGTTCCCCTTGCTCCATATCCTCTCCAGAATGAACTGTCAGTTGTGGTTTTGATCTTAGCCATTCTGACAGGTGTAAGGGGGAATCTCAGAGTCAGTTTGATTTGTGTTTCCCTGATGGCTAAAGATGTGGTGTAGCTTGGTCCTCTTGTGGGACTCCTGACAATGGAAACAGGAACTTTCTCCAACTGTTTTACAGGCTTTTGGGCCCCTACTCCTCATACTGGATCACCTTGCCCAGCCTTAATACATGGGGAGGTATTTAGGCTTATTGCAACTTGATATGCCATGTTGTGTTGATACTCATGGGAGGCCTGCCTTTTCCTAAGCAGAAACAGAGGAGGAGTGGGTTGAAGGTGGCAATAGGGGGGGATGAAGGGAGGGACTGGTAGGAGATGGGTGAGGGGAAACTGTGGTGGGGATGTAAAATAAATAAAATAAATTTATTTGAAACAAAAGAAGAATGAAAGTTTGATTACAACTGCTGTCGAGTAAACAATCAGGTGGTAGGAATCAATTGTAAACTTGATAAACCTTAGTCTATAATGCTGTAAAGATATCTCTATACCACTTTCTGGTAGAGAAATAAGACCATTGGTAAACAAGAGTTATTATTCATGCAAATTCTCTGCGTGAAGGAGTTATCTCAAGGCTTCTGGCTCCTATCCTATCTTAACCCTCCCCCATTAAGGGTCTGCATTAAACTGGAAACCATTACCCCCAGTAGTATTTCTAATCCATGGTAATGAAGCCTCTAGACCTTAGTGTAAGGCTTTTAGCAGAGTCAAAGTTCTGACTTCACATTTATAGTTTACATAGACTATGCTTCCCTTTATTTCATCTTATCTTGACTTATTTCATCATCCCCCGCCCCCATCACTCATCCTTAGCCTTCCTTGCTAGGGCCTTTCTCCATTTTTCTAATCTTGTGTAATGGTCTAGATACTTGGTCCCTCCAAAATTCACCCTAAAACTTAATCCCCAGAGTCATATGTTAATTGTATTTGAAACAAGGTGAATAGGAAATTAATTTGGATGAGGTGACATCACAAAGGGGCAGTTTCCATGACTGCTTGAGTAACTTCAGTAGAGACCAAAGTCAGTAAGCTTGCTGTGTGTCACCCTTGTCATGGATGCCCTTACTGGGCACTGAGAAGATTCTAGAATCATTCTCTTCGATATCACAGCTTCCATAACCATGAGCTGAACAAACTTTCACTCTTTACAAATTGTCCAGTACCTGGTGTTTAATTACATAGATACTTTCCTCCTTTCTGTCCAATTTTTAATCTTTGTATATGATTCTAGTCACTGACATGGCATGCGATTTTTGTTTATATGCCTTGACAAAAATGCCTCTGACATTAGTTTCATGTTCTTGGTACAGTCCCTTTGGCTAACATTTCATAAAGTCTACAATCCATTTCCCTCTCTGCAGCTGAAGTTTTCCCCAGTACTGCCGGGCCCACGGTCAGGACCAATCTCTCTTACCCACCAGTCCCGCAGCTGCTCAAACCCAACCAAGTAAAGACACAGAGACTTATATTTCTTATAAACTGTATGGCCGTGGCAGGCTTCTTGCTAACTGTTCCTATATCTTAAATCAACCCATTTCTATTAATCTATAGGATGCCATGTTGCTCATGGTTTACGGGTATCTTAACATCTGCTTCTCATCATGGTGGCTGACAGTGTCTCCCTGACACAGCCTTCCTGTTCCCAGAATTCTCTTCTCTTCTTGTCCCACTTATACTTCCTGCCTGGCTACTGGCCTATCAGCATTTTATTTATACAGAGTGATATCCACAGCACCTCTCAACCTTCTTCATACCAGTAGATATAGAACCAAGAATCCCCTGTCCCTCTCTCATTCTCACACACATACACCCACACTCACAATAGGGGTCTGGGAGAAGAGAATGATCCTTCACTGAGCTTCTAGCTCTAGATTTCTACCAGTGTAGAGGCTTATATATATGATTATGAAGTACTATATTTACTATGTATTAATTAATTATTGTATTAATAATGTTATTATTATGTTGTTTTCTGATAAAATCATATAATTCTATTGCAAATGTAGATCATTTTAATTATAACAATATAACAGTGAGTTCTTACTATATGTTAAGGATAATTACAGATTACTTTAATGGATGGATTTAGGCTTGTAAAATAATTGTATTGCTCCTTTGTTACAAAAAAAAGGAAATTAAACTAAAAGCTAACCATTAGAAAACTATTAAAATACAGCGGGGGGGGGGGGGGGGGGGCGGCGGCAGCGGCGGCGGTGCACACCTTTAATCCCAGCACTCGGGAGGAAGAGGCAGGCAGATCTCTGTGAGTTCAAGTCCAGCCTGGTCTACAAAGCGAGTTCCAGAAAAGGCGTAAAACTATACAGAGAAACCCTGTCTCCTGTCTCGAAAAAGCAAAAAAAAAAAAAAAAAAAAAAAAAGAAAACTATTAAAATACAAGATGAGGATGCACCTCAGTTCATAGAGTACTTGCCTAGCATGCACATAGCCTTCAGCATAGCATGATCTTGTGGCACAGGCAGGCAATCCTAGTACTGAGAAGGCAGAGGTAGGAGCAGAAATTCAAGTATATCCCCATCTATATAGGGAGTTACAGGACAACCCAGAATCCATGATACCCTGACTCAGAGAAAGGGGGCAGCTAGAAAATAATTTGTTATATACCTATATATGTACTATTTATAATATAGGGTCAGAGATAGAATTAATAATTATTATCTAATGATACCAAATAATACTTATAGCATACAGTTGCAATAAAAATATGAACAATTCAAAGATTTTTGCCACATTTTTCTGTTCCTATGAACTTTTCAGATGTCCCCTGTACAAAATTTATATTTAAAAAAAGGAATAGGAAAATCAATCAGATGGAAATACAAGAACTTCTTTGTAATTAATTCACAGAAATACCTATTCTTTCTCATTTGAAGAACTCATCTCAAGGCCAGTAACCAGTTCAGTTGTGAAGATTTCCAACAGTCCCTGTATTTGCTTCTTTTTATCTTTATTCTTCCTGCCTTTCACCAATGAATTTCTTTTTTAAAGGAAAATTCATCAAAAGACAGAAGCGAACAGAAAGTGGTGTGATCAGCTAGAACCTAGATGGCTCTGCATAAAAATAGGCCAGCAAGTTCTGAAAATTCCCTTGACAAAAGGAATGGTGGATGACTTTGAGATGAACAACCTCTAGGTCCTACTAAGTAAGATACAAAGAGGTGCTGAGTATTATTAAAAGATTAGGAGAAGCGGTTTCCCATAATTCTTTGGTGTAAATGAAGAAGAGATGTAATCTTGTCATGATGAATTAAATCTAGTCTTCCCAGCACTGATCATGTGTAAAAACTGACTTATTCAGCATAATCTCTTCTCCTACCAAATCGAAAGGGTTATGGCAAACAGAGTCCATGACAGAGACCAAAAACTGACATGAAATGTACATAAGCATATGTGGGTACTTAAGAAAAAGTAAAATTGGTGGGAAAATTACATGTTATATGACATTATCACATCTGGAACTTCACATAATGCCAATAGCTATTATCAAGGTAATCTGGGGGATATCAGTCAGAATAATATTGGTTTTATGTGGCCATCAATATTTCAATTTAAGCTAAAATTTAAAGAGATGTTTTATTTCAGCGGTTAAGATTGTCTTTTTCCTTTTCTTTCTAGTCTGGATGACTAAGGTCAGAGTTTGTCTTCTAGATTTGAAAGTCACATCTTGTCACGTGATTAGTGATTACCACTATATTGAACTGTTGACAAGTTCCAATATCTAATTTCTCTGTATCATGAATTTTAAAGAGTCTTATTAATAAAATCAAACCTGAGGCTAGGTATTGGGGTGAATGCTGAAAGATCAGAGAAGCAGAACAAGTCACAGCTACCTCACCTTGCCAGTTCCTCAGCTGATCCTGTTTCCTCAGACTGGATGCTTCTGAGTCCTCATCAAAATGGATCTCAGCTGAACTGTTGCTCAAAAGCCTGAAAGCTTAACCAGCTTTAGTTCCTGGTTCTCAGGCCTTATATACCTTTCTGCTTCCTGCCATCACTTCCTGGGATTAAAGGCGTGAGTCACCATGCCTGGCTGTTTCCAGTGTGGCTTTGAACTCTTAGAGATCCACCAGGCTCTGCCTCCCGAGTGCTGGGATTAAAGGCGTGTGCTACCACTGACTAAACTCTATGTTTAATATTATGACTGTTCTGTTCTCTGACCCCCAGATAAGTTTATTGGGGTGCATAATATATCAACCACATTTCTCAAGTGAGAACACTTTGCTAAGAGTTAGCTTTCAATTAGAAAAGTCTCTTGAATGGGTTTATAAAAATCATATCTATCAACTTTTAAGTATGAGATTTCTTTGACCATGACACCCTTTCAAACTGTCATTCCAAATATTCGTCCATATTTCCTTAAATTAATAGAAAATGCTAGGATGAGGTGAAAACTGCAGGCTCCCACTGAACTTCCATTTGTGAGAGCAAGTTAGGTCCTGAGAATCCAATTTGCTCTGAAAGGACATCAAAGTCATACAACTCAACACGTGTTGGCATTGTCTAATTTATATGAGGACTAGATGAGTCCAGATGCCCATTGAGCCCTACATCTTGAAATATTTGCCAAATGTGTGAAACTTAATAAAAATCTAAAGTCCACCTGGCAGAGTTAGGTTAATTTTAAAGCAATCATTACTCCCCAGGAAACTGGAAGCATGTGTTTCTGGTTTGTTCACACTTGACTCACCAAAATAGTATTCTGCAAAATAGGATTCTATATCCAAGAAGCCTTTCTTGGAAATGAGAGATTTAGTTCTGTGCTAGCATTTGGTTAACGCCACATACAGGATAGGCTCTTGTGGTAGTGCTTGTCAAGGCAGACCTTAAATAACCCCGGGGCAGTAGTGTGGGGGCGACAGCGGTTTTGATCTTTCTGTGTCAAGTGTCCACTCTCTGTACCGTCTCCTCATTCAAATCAAGAAACCAAATGCCCTGGACATGAGGCTCTGTCTCCTAAAAGAGAAGCTAAAGTCTCTGGATCCCATAGGTGGAAGAATAGAAACTTAGCTGAGCAGATCTCCCTAGATGTGGGAGTTATTCTGCGAGGATCACACTGAACACTGAGGAACATAGACACATATTCTCTACATTTTGGCCAGTTGTGGATTTCTATAATAGTCTTCATCTGTGGCAATGAAAATATTCTTTGATGAGGGGTGGATGCGAGCTACAGTAAGTCAAGTTTTTAACACTAAAAACCCAAATCTCCCCTAGTTTAAATCACAAAGAGAAAACTCCAATGAAACTCCTCCTGGACTGGATCCAAAACGTACATTCATCATCAGTCATAAGATCTTAGAGCTTTGTCTGAAAATATTTGCAGTGCTAAAACTTAAAAAAAAAGGTGGGGGGGAGATACACATACACAAGGTATCTGTGAGGCATTAACATTATTTTTTCCAAGGCCTTATTTGACTGTGCTGGTAATTTGTTCTCAGCTTACCAACTTACAATGATTCTAAATTCAAATTCTGTAAAGTGACTTCAGCAGAGAGAATACATTGTGTTATGCTATCATTTAAGCTCACAATTTTTTCAAGCAGGAATATATATATATATATATATATATATATATATATATATATATATATTCTCATCCACATCCCACAATCTGGCTTTTTTAGTGTTTTCATTGCATTATAGTAAGCTGCTTGATAAAGCAGCATGTATTTTCACTCTGCAGTTGTAATAGCATTCATTGGTTACTTTACCAAGGGCATTTTTTTTTAAACACCAAGCTTCAAAGTTAAGTTAGAAAGAGAAACCTTAGTAATGAAACAACTGTTTTTCTAAGTGTCATAGATGCAATAAATCTGGATAATTAAGAAGCAATTGGAGTTAATTGCATTTATTTTTAGTAATATTACAAATGGTTGAAGGACATATTCACAACACTGTAGAAAAGAAATTCAAGAATAAGGAAGCCCGGCATAGTGCTGCATGCTCATTGTAAGCCTAAGACTGGAAAGGACAATTAGAAAAATGTTCAGTTTGGGGCCCATCTTAGGAAAAGAAAATAAATGAAAATATAGGAGGTTAGGTGGGAGGGAGGTAAAGAAGTAATAGGAAGGGTAAGTGTCCCACCATTAGACTTGCAAACAAGAAGATCACAGGTTCAAATCCTAGTAAAAAGTGTCTGTCCAACTTCACTAGCCATGGCTACCAGGAATGTAGACCAAGTCACTCAGAGGATCCCTTTGAGGAAGTTTATACCCTGTCAGACAAGAATGGCTGTAATGAACTGTGACACCATTAGAAACAGAATTTGTAATTCATGACCTTATTTTAAACTGACTTTGTTTCTTTAATATTAGTGATATATCCTTATCTATCATATATATATTGTTATTAATCCTTGAGTCTATTACAACTCCAGTGTCTTCAGGTTTCCAAGGCTGGTTTCCTACTTTAAATCACAGGCACTCTCTCAATATGTGCTTGGCTGCTTGCCTTCTCAGTTTTGCTGTCAAGATCCTCTCTGGGTCTGAAGTGGCTCCTTCTTTCCTTTCATGCATTTTCCATATCCCAAGCAAAACTAATCCACAGGTCATCTCTTTCCAAATGAGCCTTCAGCATCATCTTCCTAGATATTGTACTCCTGTCCATACTTCACGTGTTATGGCTTGCCCGTGACCTCAGTTTCTACAAGATAAGAAATTCAGGTAAGACCTCCTATAGAAAATTTCAACAGATCTCTGTTCCCGGCAGAAACTCATGAGACCATCGGGGCAGCAGCACATGGAGGGAAGGAAAGGAGCAAGGGTGTGGTTTTAGGAACTCACAGTCTCAGCTCGGTCCCACGGGGATCAGAAATGGAAGGTGTATCTGTAGAATGGGTTTCTATTTCAAGCTATTTCTTATCCTCCTCAGTCACTGTTGAAGGATAGAGCAAAAGGAGAATGAGCATGGGACTTCAGAGCTTACACACACTTATAAACACAGAAACTGGAGGGCAGCCCAGGAGAAAGTCGCAATCTGTGGGAACCTGGATACAACAGCAATGGTGTATATTGCTGCATATGCCACAAGAATTTCACCTTTTCAATGGAACAATATGGGCTCCTTCAGTCAAGGCAATGGGTTGTCAAATTACTTGCAATGTGCATTTCTGATTATGCCTTGTGCTCTGTTCATTCCAGGTACTTATATTTTGGTCACCTAGTTGTCTACCTGTCCTAGTAATTTGTACCCTTTAGGCATGTAACCAGAGTCACTAATTTAAAATGAGAGGCGCACATCTGTGAATGGGTTCTGCTATGGGCCCGTGTTGTCACCAAATTCTTCAGTGTAACATATGTTCTTGTAACAAAGCTCCATTGTGGTTTTAGGGAAAGGGATCTGTTAATAAAATAGAGAGGAGTCATCAAACCAATAACTACACACTCAAAGAGGGAAACCTTTGAAATGAAATTGAGTAATAAATTTTTCAGAATTAATAACTTCCTATCATGGTAAAGACCCTTCTCATCTCCTGAGAAGCAACTTAAGTTTTGAAGAGTTAAGAGCCAGCTGGCATAGCCGTATCTGAAAGGAATGGCAGAAGTCATAAAGCCAGCACAGCTGCTTGACAAAAAGCCAGCAAAGCTGAGCCCATGATGGCTGCCATGCTACCTTTGGTTTTCATTTCCACCTGTTTCATACTTGAGGAACTTTTAATATGTTTACAATTTAGAGATATTGGATTGATGGAAAATTTCATATGAATCACGTAGGCCTTCCCCTGGAGTATTGCTTCTAAGTTTCCTTAGGAAAGTCCTGAACATACTACTCCTCCTACTTTTAGGGAGATACCCTTAATTACTTGAAGGTCTTCCTTATGCCTCAGAGGTTGTGACACATAAAGAAGCCAGAGGTCTCTTCATGAAGCTATGAGACATTCTTGAAACATCTGTCCCTGTACTTATACAGGAACAAGATATTCAAAACAAAGTAAACTTAAAAAGGTCAACAAGATTCAGTGGGCTAGAGGAGTTGGCCACAGTTCATATTATAAACATCTTCCCATTGTACACTCAGACAATTGTGTGGCATACAACTCTGTCCTACACAGAGACATATTGCATATTGATGAGCAAAGTATGGAGTGGAAAGATGATAAAAGTATGAGACTTCAGGACCTCCCTCTCTTAGAAAAGTTAGCTCATGCAGAGCCAGTATAATGACATATGACCAAAGAACAACAGAATGCCAGGATTAGACAGACAAATTCTATAAAGATATAAAATATAAACACTGTATTATGCCAAAATTTAAATAATAAATGTATCAGCTTTGGCCTGAAGATTTTTCTTGGGCACTCTGACCACTAAGAGTTAATAATACACTGCTTGGGACATGACAAAATGCCCAGGGTGGCTTGAAGATTTTGTTTTGGTCTAGTGTACTTGAAGCAACCAAAGCTACCAGCCTGAGAACAGGCTGTCATATGCCTCTCGATTCTTAAAAATTGAATTATGGAGTTAATGAGTAAAAACGATAATTCTGTTTATTAATGATGTCAAAACTTGAGGGGAAATGATTGGAAATGATAACTCTTTTCTGTCATAGTTTATTAATGATGACTAAAAGATGAGCAAAAGGAAGTGAAACACATGTTGAAAAACAAAAAAAAAAAAATGATATGATCTATGTTTTGGAACATCATGAATGTATCCCTGATTGCTAAATTCTGTATAAATAAGGAAGCACTCTGGCTGCTAGTCAGTCAGGCTGCAAGATTCTCCCAACCACCATAGCCTGGCTCACTTCCTTCCCTCACCAGCTTCTTACATCCTCTGCTGGGATGTGTCCCACAGGGTATGGCTCTCATCAGAGTAGGACAAGCCATACAAAGATATGCTTCCTCTCTGTCCATCTCTCCTAAAATGAAACTAAAAAGTGTCCTGTGTCTGATTGCTCCCATTGTGGCTCTTGCATCCACCCATCTTCAGACCCTATTCCCATCCAGAGCTAGACTCCAGCAACCAGCAGAGGGGATTTTGTAGGCACGATAAGGATTGCCATGGTTTATTCATTGTTGCTGAGACCTTCTGGTATGTTCTTGCTCTAGTGTCTACATTACCCATGGCCTGACCCCTTATGTCATTCTTTCTGTGAGCCACGGAACTTTATAAAGTTGCCATGAATAAGATGTGTGTGTGTGTGTGTGTGTGTGTGTGTGTGTGTGTGTGTGTGGTGTGTGTGTGTGTGTATGTGTGTGTGTTGTGTGTATGTATGGGCATGTATGTACAAATATATGTGTGAGACTAGAGATTGAACCTGGGCTTCAAGCATGCTAGTCGGCAAGTGCTCTACTACTGAAATGTATCCAGTCCCTTATTCCTTTCTATTTCCACACAGGGGTTCACTAAACTGCTGTGGCTGGACTTGAACTCAATCTGCAGCTCAGGCTGTCCTTGAATTTGCAATCCTCCTGCCTCAGACTCTTGAATAGCTGGAGATGTAGGACTGTGTCACCAGGCCCCTACAAAATTCTGCAATTCATGATTTCAGGGGGTCTGCCTTGCTGTCAAAAACATTTGCGTTAGAACCAATGAAACATTATACTTCATGTGTGTTATATGTACGAATTCATCAAAACATTGTCTTTGAAGTAGAACAACCAACAAATGACAAAAATCAAAGGATTAAAAGATGTAAGTTCAAACTCTGAATATATTTATAGTATTTACTGGTTTAATATTTAAGAGATAAAACATTTAAATCATGAAATTAGATTTAAACTGTTTCTTTTAAAATGTGTTTACTAGTCACAGACCCCCCCCTCCACCACCCAAATAAAATGCAAGGACTTTTTAAGAGTAAGAGACTTGAGTTAAGCTGGTACCGGAAAGAAATGAAAACAAAGACCATCTTCGTCATCCCCTCAGAAAACAGTCTAAGCAAAACACAGAATATTTACAAAATTATAACGGGGGAAATCTTTATCAGCTAGAACTCATGGGATAAGAGCCACACAATCTTCAGAGATAATTCACAGTATTATATTTCTGTGCAAAAAAAAAAAAAATTAAGCCTTCAATACAACAGTAAGAAAAGCCAAACCATGGTGAAAGAATCAGAGACAAAAGCAAAATCAATAAATATAAAAAAACAATTAAAACAGCAAGTTTGTTTGCAGAAAATATGATATAAGTTAAGTACTTTATTCAAATAAATATGAGAATCCATAAGCATACTATGAGAATTGTAACTGAAATTAAAATAAAGATTGAGTATAATGATAATGGAGCAAAGGAAAATTACACTAAATTAAAACTGAAAGCGAATATGTCAATTGTCATAAAATGAAATGAAATACAATGAAAATAAATGTTTTACTCTGAAAAAAGGAAGGAGGGATTTCTGCAAACATGAATGAAAGCAAACAGTAAGTTAAACAAAATGCTTTAGGAGAAACAGAAAGTCAGACTCTATGTCAATACGACTAAGCTGTCCTCTGGCTTTACTGCAGATGGATTCTGCTCTTCCAAGCCTAAGAGAATAGACATGACATCTTACCAATTTTCATACCTAACAGGAGAGAGGACACTTTCTAGTCATCCAAACTTATGAAGAGAGCACATAAAGGAACAGCTGCATGATATTAGTTTTGTGGTTATTAGTACTATGCCTGCAATAAGAACACATTTGAAAGTAATAGAAGTATGCTGCACTGATTATCACAAGGATGTGAAAATAGTTTGGCTACAGAAAAGCTGCAAGTCAGTGGATGATCAAAGCCATTCATGCCAATAAGTGGAGTTCTGGACACTTCCTGCTTGTGTCCTGCCAGACCCATGTGTTCCTTGTCATTTCAATCAGCAGAACAAAACAATCTGAGGAAAGTGAACTCCACGGAGTGATAAATATAGCTACTCACAAGCATAAGAAAATATACATCATTTCTTACACGGAGTGAAACATGCATCAGTTGTTTTAGCAATTACCAGTTTGACACTATGTGATTGGGTTGATGTATGGGGAGGGTGAACAGATATTAATTAATTATTTGTGTGTTGCATAAGCATTTTAAACAATAATGGACTGAAACCAAACCTGCATATTGGAAGACTCCCGCCGTTTCCTTTGAAGTCCCAATTCCTGCACTGATGAGACAACCCAGCAGGTGCAGGTGGCATGTTTTTCCCACTGTCTTTATGATGACTCATTTTTAAAATGAAGTGAAACATTATCCCTAATTATAACTGTAATCTGTGCCTCTGAGTTTTTTTCTTTTTTTAAGATCTCTTTAAACACCAAATTGGATTCCTCCGATACAGTATTCTTTCATACATCCCTCTGATTTTTATTTGAAGATCATCCAAGTGCTGGGTAATTGAGTCCATTTTTAAGTCCACCATTGGTTTTTTTTTTTCCTCCAGAGCTTGCCTCTAGGATTTACATAAAAATGTACGCTGCCATTCTATAGCTAGTCTACACTCTTTCATCCAACAACCTTGCCCAGTGAACCCAAATCCCTCCACGACATATTGCATCACACCTTTACTTTTTCCTTGCCCTTTGCAGTTGAAAGCATAGCCATAGGTGGTACAGACACAAGGATCTGTGTAATTATGCTTTTGTCTAGATGGGTGATTTGCATTACGGCTCCCTACAATGTTGTCTGAGTTCCCCCAGAAGGCAGGAAACGTCTTTGGAAATTTACCACCAAATACGCATTTCTCACTGGTGGAGTCTCTCACTCAAGCTATTGATACTACTGGCTGTGTAAATGTGCAACATTTTGTGGGATGATTCACATCCGCTTACTTTTGTCTCATGGCGAAACATTTCCTTTGGTTCTCCTTTGCTTTGCTTGTGCTCTGATACTCAGGATGCTCTTTCTACCTTGAGAGTTTGGACTGTGGCTCTGTTGAAAGGCGATTGCATCAATTGGTTATCCAGTACCAAATAGTCAGTCCTAATATACATATGTGTGTGTGTGTGTGTGTGTATGTGTGTGTATATATGTATATATATACATATATATATATATACTGAGCAATTTTCATTTATGTATTCATTTATGTATCATTTATGTATATTATATATATATATATACAAATATATCCATATAAAAACACTTTATGAAAAAAGGCCATGTACTTGAAAGAGAGCAAGAAGAAATAAATGGGAGAATTTGAAAGGAGAAAATGGAATGGAGAAATTATGTGTTTATATGATAATCTCAAAAAATATATAAAAATGATTTTTTATAATGTATAACTAAGAATAAGCAGTTTCATAAATAAGCATTCTGGAGATATGAAACTTTTTTTCTCTATTCATTTCTCAATTATTTACTTTTTCAATTTTTCATGCAGCATATTTGGTCATATTCTTTCCCTTCACCCAACTCCACCTAGATCCCCTCTTTCTACCCATCTCATTTTATATTCTTTCTTTAAAAAAGTAAAATAAAGTCAAACCAGCCTCCCACAAGCACACACAGACAAATAAAACAAAAACACAAAATAAAACTACCAATTACAAATAGATTCTTGGTAGGGGGTGTGATTTTGTGCCCAATTCCCCTTCCCTATGCTAGGATTTTGTGTGGCTTGAACTCCTGCAGGTCCTGTGCATGCTGTCACAGTCTCTGTGAGTTCTATGTGCATCAGCCCTGATGTGTCTGGAAATTACTGTTCACTTAGAGTTGTCCACCACCTTACAATCTTACCTTCTCCTCTTCTGCATAGATCCCTAAAGCCCAAGGTATGACACAGATATATCATTTAGGGCATAGTGCTCCAAAGCCTCTCACTCTCTGCATATTGTCCAGCTGTGTGTCTTTGTGTTAAGACCCATCTACTCAAGAAGATTCTCTCATAACTCAGTGATGAACTGATCTATGAGGATAGCAATACATCATTCGGAGTCATTTCACGGCTATGCTCATGTACCAAAATCATTGTCATAGAGTAGGTTTTCCCCTAGGCCCCATGTCCTATCTAGTCTTATCATTTTGGCTTCATTCACAGTGTCAGGTATGGGTTTCCTCTTGAGGAGCAGGCCTTAAATTCAATCAAAGGTTGTTGGCTACTCCCATAACATTTGTTCCACTGTTTCACTAGTGGGTAGATCTTACAGGCGTGTTAGTATTGTAGCTCACAAGGTTTGTAGCTGAGTGAAACTGATAATTACTTTTCTTCTCTCGTAATACACATAGTACCTCCCAGCACTGTGAATGCTAGTCAATAGGGGTAAAGATTCCAGTTCAGCAACAGCTGGATTTCTTCATGGTTGGTGACATAAGTATATGGTGTATGTCTTACTGTAAAGATACCAAGTCATCCCATATTTACTACTGCTTTATTAACTTTAGCAAGGAAATAGAGCCAATCTAGGAGTCTATCAACAGATGAATGGATAGTAAAAACATTGAAATATACAATGAAATTTCATTAATATGTAAAGAAAAATGAAATCTACAGGATAGTAGACAGATCTGGAAAGTATAGTACTAAACAAAATGACCCAAACTCAGAAAGAAAGGCAAAAACAATGTATTGCCTCTCATACGAAGACTCTGACTGGGATATATGCCTCTGTGTGTGTGTGTGTGTGTGTGTGTGTGTGTGTGTGTGTGTGTGTGTATGGTACTAATGTGGGTAAAACCTAAAAATTAATTTCCCAAGAGGGGAAAAGAACAGTGGTAAGGAAGAATGACACCCAGACAAAAGGACACATGGGTCAAGAAAGAAGAAAATGAGAGTGAGATGGTTACAAGGGATTATCAGGCCTAGCAAGAAGGTGGAGGATGTAAATGGGGAGGAGACTGGAATAGAATTCGTTTTTTTCCATGCTATACTGACATCTAACACTTTTTCTGTTAACTTAATCCTTTTTATTTAGTAAGTGTAAGGTCATAGTTTTCATTGCTCCCTAGACCAGTTAGGAGATGAGATTTTCCTATCAGTGTGCAATACTGGATAGTATTTAGTTTGCAGTGGGAAGCAGCTCCTGTTCTCCATAGTCTTATAGTATCTGTCCTGTCACTTGCAAATACACAGGTCACCTCACTGGCAAGCAGAGTGAAGAGCTCTGTCCTTCAGCCTCCCACAGCCCATGTGGGGGCTTTGAACTACGGTTTGTCCCACTCTGTCATTTTCATCTGGTCATTCTCCACATAGATCTCTCTGTAGACCATTAGTTGGTCCACGGCTTGGTCTGTTTCCTGCTTTGCTGTTTCCCTACTCTGGTAGAGTGTTGGCAAACTTCCCTCAGTAAAAGTTTGAGGGAAGGAGAAAAGATGGGACAGGGGTACTGTAGGGACCAGGTCTTGCATTTTCATGTATCCCCCCCCCCCATGTAGCAGACACAGTCATTGATTCAAAGTGAGACACTGGGATAAAGTGACAGCAAAAAATACATCAGCCTCTGTTTGCACAAAGTGTCCTGTGATGTGTGAGGTTTAATAAGCACATTTGGTTCATTTGAGCACTTAGCAAATACAAATTAATTCACTTAGCTATAATTACCTAAAGCGGGTTGGAAAACACGAGTATTCGTTCTCCGTTGCCCAATGTACAAAGATCTGTGTTTTCACATTGGGACCTTCACCACTTCTCTTCAATTTCTTTTTCCACCAGAAAGCCTTCAGCTCTGCCCACCTGTGAGCTCTGATGCATCCCAGCACAGCGCCCCCCCCCACACACACACCCCAAGCAATGAAAGGTAGGACAAAGAACACGTATACATCTCATTGTCATTGCATAGCACTGACACACATAGCTTGGCTTGTTCGGTATCACGACACACGAGGAGGGGCTGCAGCTATAGCAGCTGCAGTGTCACCAAAGAGAAAGCAGAAACAAGAAGGGTGATTAAACTGAAAGCTGCCTCCTTCCCTATAAAGTGCTTCCTAAATTCACTCAGAGCCTGAATTTGTGCACCCAAGATTTTTTTATCCTGGATATAACCGACACTTTTCTATCACAACATTGTGCTTTTCCAAATTGCCCACTAATGATCCTTCTAGCAATGTTGTAATAATTACTGTGCAAAGCTGTGGGTCTCTAGTTTGTGTCATCTATCATCTCCATAGGTATCCCATAAGGAAAATATTTATCCTATAGGGGAGAAAGAGCACCTTTCTCAAGTAGGGCATAAAAGGAGACTTGCCTCTAGTCTGTAAATGGCAGCCATGTCCTTACCACCCTAGACCTTATCTCCTTCCACTGCCGATGTGTTACAGATGTGAGGTCGGATGACACCATTCTCCCTCTTCAGAGCACTGCTTCTTCTTCAGGGCTCCTCTCACTCCAGAGCAGCTCTGGAGACTACATTTGAGGCCGAATCCACCAACGCTCAGAAATGCAATGACTGCAGTTTTGCACATGAGGCATTGGATCTGGAAAGGGAAACAACTTTATATTATTTTTACAAGGTTCTTCCAGTGTCTGTTCTCTCACTGTACAGTCTGGCAGACAATACCTTCTGGCCCTAAGTGTCACTTCCTCCCAAGAGATCTTAGTTAGGGTAATCTTCATTAAGCTAACACAATGCCCTCTTTTCCATGCTTGGATTCCAGAAGATAAAAGTGGTTGGAGGTAACGCTGAGCTTGAGAAGATCTCAAAACTGAAATGTGTTTTCCCAGACTTCCAAAAGGACACACGACACTTCCCTTAAATCTGCATTGATAGAACCGAGGAAAGTGATTTTCAATGACTTTTGATAGAACGCAAACTAGCCAAGGTGACTTTCTGTAGTTTGGGCTGAACTCCCAGTAAGGACCTAATTTAAAAACTGCATTGCATGTACATTACCCTTTTTGTGATAAAATTATCAGTATCCCCATGTTGCTTGCTTCAGTTACACAATGTTTGCTACCTATTCAAACACCCTTCACAGCTGCCACGCTAACAATAAAGGACACATGCCAAACTGAATTTGAGAATCTTGATGCGGCCAGACTAATGAAGATCAAATGCCATTGCAACGTTGTGAGAAATAAAATTTTCCTATAAGTACTTCTACAGACTTTGCTGTGGCAAACTGTACACATGCCCCTGGTTTATTGCACAGGCCCTTGATTTCTGCAATATGGATGTGTATGCCTGTGTGTTTGTGTATATATACATCTCTATGTAGGGAGATAATGGATTTTTAATCCATGAAAAGGATTCTCCTTTTTAAAAGTCTAAATGAAGGGTTGCTGTCAGCTGAGATACGTCGAACTTTCTGACAGATTCAGGAGTCGAATCCCCAAAGACTAACACTTTCCTTTTTCAGAGCCATTTCCTATCTGTGTGACCCTCTGGGAGAACTGAGCAATATTCTGTGCATTTATTATGGTTAAAATAACCCAGAAGTGTCGATTTATGCACTTTCTAGAGCTGAATTGGGCCAGTAATGAATGACATCTGATTCACTTCCTTTGTAAGGATAGAATCTTCATAAAGGAGCTCAAATATATTCTAAGCCAACCCTTGTAAACTATAAATAGGAGATTTATCAAGCAATTAAAAAGAAAAATAGTTGAATTTTTATTTGATATATGAGTGATTTCCTGGGAGGAGGAACTGTTCAATTATATTGTAAGTAAATGTGCTACGCCTAATCACTACTCAAAAGAGAAAACAGTATAAAATAATGAAATAGTAAGTATGACATTAGTTGTAGGCATGTGAAGAAGTGAGCCAGGCATTGTAGCATATGCCTGTGATCATACCACGAAGGGAACCAAGGCCACTTAGTTCTGAATCTGAGGTTCTAGGACAGTCTTGGTTATAGAAAAAGTCCTTCTTCCAGAGAACAAAAAGAAAAACAAAACAAACTGAAGACAAATTCTGTTGTCTTGCATTGGAGATACTATACCAGAGCTTTCTGTATGTTCACAGTGTCCCAAAACAGTTGATACCACAGAGAGCAGTGGAGTGTGCCCTTTGCGAGTCGCCACACCTTCGTTGACTGAACTCTGCCTAAAATCACAACATTGAAGAACAGAGCTTCAAAAGAGCATCATTAGTACAGCATGTGGCCCTTCAGCATCAGAGGTAATACCAGCAGCCATCTCCATTGTTGACAATAACGGAAATTTGCTTGGTCATGTTTACCTCTGAAATTTATGTGTCAGGCCCTAGTACTGAAGGTGACCGAGTCCAATATTTAAAGGTGAGGCTTTTTAGGAAAATGCTAGACCATGAATGCTCTCCCTAATTCGTGAGTGGAATTAGCACATGTACAATCAACACTGAGCGGAGCATCCAGGTCCTCTTGTGCCCTCCTGCCCTCCTGCCATGTGAGAACATGTCTTTCATCCTTCCTTCAGGTGATGAAAAGCAAGAAAGAGCAGACTTCACGGGGGCAGGAACTCTGCGAGCACTTGACCTTCAAGTTCTCAGCTTCTAAAACCGTGAGAAACAGATTTCCACTGTTTGTGAATTACACAGCCAGGAATGTTGGTCGCAGCAATTTGAGCAGACCAAGAGGGGTCAATGCCTTGTTTGCTTTTGTTTTAGTAAATAAGCTAAGTTATGGTTTAATTCCTTTTTAAATTCAAGTAAAGAGTTGATAATCTTGCAATTGCTTGAATAAAATAATTTGAAACATTTTTTTCACATATTCAAGAAAAAACTCACCAAGATGAAAACACATTAAATTATTTCCAGAATAAAAAAAATAGAAATTGCCTTTGGGGAATATGGTACTCACCCTCAATCACATATGTAATATGCACATGCATGTGGCTTCCTAGAAAGAAGAACTTAATCATATGATTCTGCTATCTTATGAACAGACATTTGCTTTATTCCTAATGTACTTTATTTAAATATTGTTAAGCTAAAATAGAATGATTTCCTCCTCCCAAAATTATTTGAAATCCTCTAGTCATACAATCAACTCTAGTCAAGTTCATATTCTTCAATTTTCTCTAGAGCACAAGAAAATAAAAAAGAGATTCTATAGGACAACCTTTTCTTTTACTTAAAAAGAAAATCTCACAATGCTGGGCTGGGTGATGCACACCTGTAATTCTAACTAACACTCTGGAGACTGATGCAGAAAAACTCCAAATTCCAGACAAGCCTGGACTACACAACAGAGGAAGAAATCTGGTAAAGCGGTTTCTAAAAGAGAAGGAAGAGGAAAAGGAGCAGGAGGAGAAGAAGAAGGAAAAGGAGAAGGAGGATTAGAAGAAAAAAAACAAGAAGGAGGAGGAGGAGAAGAAACAGCGAAGGAAGAGAAACCTCATTCCATGATGTGTTAAGGATTTGGGCACATTCAAAGTTTTTATACATCTATCTCTCATAGAGAACATATTGATATTGAATATCAAATATATATGCTGACACAGAGACAGTGCAATTCCTAGAGAATCAAAATTGTTTCTTTTGCAATCCTACCTCATTTTATTCAGGTCCAGTAAAACAAAAATAAAGTGCTTCAAAACACTCACGTTTCTCCTTACCAACAAACATGAACATCCACTTATAATGAGGATAACTTTCATTGACACATCCTCCTTCAAAGTGGAGATACGAAGGCAACCACAGCTGCTGTGAGTTCACGGGTTCAATAGCCACATCATGTCCAGAGGACAGTGTTTCACAAGACTCCCACCACCCTCCAACTCTCACAATTTTTCTGCCTCCTCTTCCAAGATCTTGTGGTTTCCTGTAGAAGACCTCAACATGATTAAATCAGCCAAATACCTACATTGGATAAGAGAAGAGGAACTCACAAGACCCCAAGGCTAAGTGAGGAGCTAATGACAGTTGAGATATTGGGAGAGGAAGAATCACTACCATTTGGGGTGTGGCCACTGTTAGGTTAATCCATGCTCAAGTGGATTCACCTGGGTTAACACTCAGTGGCTTAAAAAATGAATAAACAGGGCCCTCAGAGATGGCTCGGCAGTAAGAACACATAATGTTCTTCCAGAAAATCCAAGTTTGGTTCCATAGACTCTATGGGCACTCATTTGTTCCTATGAACAAATACACATCTGTACCTAATTAAAGAGTAAATAAATAAGAAAGGAGGACATGTGGACAGTTGGAGGGAGAGGTGATGGTGTTTCTGTGGGGAGTAGGAGAGGAGAAGGGAAGGTAGATATGATCAAGATACATTGTATGCATGTAGAAGATTTTTTTAAGGAATACATATAAAAAAGGATTAAATTGACAAACTTTTAGCTAGAGTCATTAATATAAAACTCAAATAACTAATACAAGAAACAGAAGAAGAGACAATATATTCGATATCACAGAAACAGAAAGGGCCATAAAAGACTACTGTGAACAAGGTCAAGCCAGCAATAGTTTGCCAAGTCTTCTAGATTTTCTATATATAAGTTCTTGCCACCTACAAAAAGAGACTATTTTACTTCTTGTTTTCTTATTCAAACACCTCTTGTTTATTTTTCATACCTAATTGCTCTTGCTGGGATGTCCATTATTGTGCTAAATAGCACCATTAAGAATGAAAGGTCTGTGCCTCATCTTGGGGAAAAACACATCAGCTCTCACTGTTCAGCCTGGCGCTAGCTGCTAGTTTATCAAATATGATCTTCTTTAGTTTTAGGCACATCTCTTCTGTACCTAGTTTGTTGGGAGTTTTTTTTTTATCATGACTGAATGTTTAGTTTTATCAAGTGCTGTTTTGTAGCTACTGTTATAATCATAAGAATTTTACCTCATTTATCAATATGGTATGTCGTATTTACTGACTTGTGCATATAAGAATGATCATTTCACCCCAGGAGAAATCTCATTTGATCCTGTTAATATGATATTGAATTCAGTTTGCTTGTCGTTTGTTTGGGGATATACAAGGGAATACTGGCCCAAGACTTCCTTTTGTTTTTGTGTCTCATCATACACAAATGAAATATTATTCAATATTAAGCACTAGGGTAAGGATAATTCTGTGAAATATGATTTGCATTGTTTTTCTCTCTCCCTCTCCCTCTCTCCCTCTCCCTCTCTCCCTCTCTCCCTCTCTCCCTCTCCCTCTCTCCCTCTCTCCCTCTCCCTCTCCCTCCTCCCTCCCTCTCTCCTCTCCCTCCCTCTCCCTCTCCCTCCCTCTCCTCTCCTCTCCCTCCCTCTCCTCTCTCTCCTCTCTCTCTCTCTCTCTCTCTCTCTCTCTCTCTTCTCTCTCTCTCTCTGTGTTGTTTTCAGGTAATTTCACAAGGTTTGGTGCTACATCTTCTTTAAATGTTACACAAACTCACAAGGGCTGCCCTTAGGTCCTGGTCCTCTGTGTGTTCAGTTTTGTCTTCACTGTTGCTTTGGTTATATTATATGCTAATTCTGTACCCTAACTTGCTATTTCTTGTGACTCAGTTTCATTAGTTGTATGTTTCTAGAAATTTTTCCATTTTTGATGCAAGTCAGAGTCAAATAAAATCGCACTGCACATCCATTAGAATGCCTGTACCAAACCATGGAAAGATATAAATGATGGTTAGGATGTAGAGAAAAGAGAATCTTTGCATTCTAATGGTGGTAATGCAAATTCTGGGAAATATTACAGAGATTCCTCCAAAACTAAAAATAGAGCTGTAATTCAATCCAGTAATCCCATTTGTGGATGTAGAAGTCAGTGTGCTGAGGAGACACCTGTAGCCCCATATTCGCCAAAGCATTATTTCTGACAGGTAAGGAAGGCATGAAATCTAACTTCTAATATTTATAGAAAGGATAATTATGGTTGCCAATAATTAGTAAGATAAATCTGAATGCTTAATAGAATTGAAATATTCCCCAAACAAAATATAATAATATTTGAGGTGATGGATATAACAAAGATTCTGATCTTATCATGGATGATACCCATAAACAGAAAGCTCACCTTGTACAGACAATTACACACATTACCATATGTAAATTTTAAAATAAGTCTTTAAAAGATAATTGTGACATATATGCATGAATGAAATATTATTCAATATTAAGAACTGAAATCTCATTGTTTGTGCTGACATGGATGTACCTGGAAAGCATATACCAAGTAAAATAAAGCAGGCACAGAGAAAAATGCTGGAGGCTCTTACTCACGTGAAGCCCACCAAAACCAACCTCATTAAGCAGAGAGAGAGAGTGAACAGTGGTTGCCAGGGGTGGGTACATGGTGGGAGACACATACTCATGTAAGGAAGTGGATATGTTTCTAAGTGAGTGTGGTAACCCTTTCACAATATATACATGTGTCAAATCATTGCTTTGTACAATTTAAATATATTTTAATTGCATGTGTAAACATGCATGCATGTGGGCATGTGTGTGTGTGGGGTCCCCACAGATACCAGAAAAAGAGATCAGATATCCTAGAGCTAGAGTTACCCAATATGGCTACCCAATATGGGTGCTGGGAACCAAACTCTGGTCCTCTGGAAGAGCAGCAAGTACTCTTAACAACTGAGTCATTTCTCCAGCCCTTAAATATATACATTTTTAATTTGTCCATCACATCAATTAAGATTGAAAGAATAAAGCATTTTAAAATATGATAAGCTTTAAGTCATTTGGAAGTATACAGTAAGTGTATTCTCAGAACAGAACTGATGGAACACTGACATTTATTTTAGATGTCTCCCATTTAAAAAAAAAAATGCCATAGAACCATCAAGATGGCTTAGCGGGCAAAGTCACTTATGACAAAACCCTGATGCCCTGAGTCTGATGCCTGGGACACATGGTGAAAGGAGAATACCAACCACCTTCTGAAAGCTGCCCTTGGTTCCCACACAGGTGCCGTGGAGTGTGTACTAGACTAATAAACAAAAACTCAGACTTTTATTGTTGTTTTTGAGACAGAGTCTCTCTCGGGCTTGTAAGAGATCTGCCTGTCTCTGTCTGCCTCTTGAGGGCTGGAATTAAAGGCATGTGCCACCACACCAGGTTTAGGCTTAGACTCTTTACAGAATTAATTTTGTCTAAAAATCTGTTACAGTATCTGCTATGCAACTATTAATGTAGCGATTGCATTTGAAACAAGAGTGCAGACAGAATGCATGCATTTGTGGGTTATTAACCACGCAATCATTTTTAATGATTTCTGAGTTTATGAAAAGGCAGAAAAGTATTCAATTTGTTTTTATTCCTTTGTGTATAAAAGGAGGAAGAAGGATGGAGGGCGAGGGAGAAGAGAGAGAGAAGAGAGAGAGAGAGAGAGAGAGAGAGAGAGAGAGAGAGAGAAGCATTAGTGCCCAATAAATGGTATAGATCATTTAAATTATCTATTATCAGAAAAACATGATGAACTTTGTAAGTTATTACAGCACGAAGATTTCATTATTTTGATGAAATGCTCGATGCTAACTCACTGCAAAACGATCATAAGTAACACTTGAGTATATGAACCACACTTGTCAAAGTAAATGAACAAAACACTATTTTGATGTAGGGCCCTTGAACTCCTTTATGGCGTTGGCTTTGTTTACATTGTAATTTTCAAAATTAAGTAATCTGCATGGTTCCCTGGTGTGAATTAGCAAGTGGCTCTCAATCAATGTTTCGTGTTTTCTTCAGTAAGCCCACGGAGGAAATAGTGCCTGATTTCTTTCTTGCTGTATAAAACTAGACAGTAAATCTTGCTGCTTGACTGGGAAGACCATGGTTTTGCATTATGTACTACACCACCCTTTCAGAGTCATCCTTCCATATATTCAGTGAAAATACAAAAGCAGGAAAAAATCAAATTTATTCTGTAACCATGAAGCACAGAACAATGGATTTCTAATAAAATTATCCCACCATTTCATTTCCCACTTTCTCCGAACACTTGCACACCGATACATAAAAAAACTGAAGATATCTTAGTGCACTCTGCCTGCACTGCCCCCAAACACACTCCCACCAGAAAACAACTGATCAAATTTGCATGTTTAAGTCTTCAACTTCTCTTATTTGAAAGATCTAAAATCTGATTATTTATTTTGAAGTGTCTTTTCTTCAAAAGTAAGATGTGGCTAATGATTTTCAGTAAAGGAAAACAAGAGAATTTTGAAAGGATAAGGATGAATTCAGTATAGGAAATAAAACATGAAACATTAAAAAAAAAAAAAAACTAAGGCAGTGATCTCAAAGCCAAGGTTTCATGGTGGATTGTCATTATTTATTGGAAAAGTCAAGTGTGCACCAATGTAGCGTCTCTTTGGTTTCAAGGACATAAGAGAATCTGAAGATAAACCAAGAATGTAATCAGCAAAATATGTAGGAGTGGGAGAGAACACACCTGTTGCCATCGACTCAAAAAGCCATGTCTTCAAAGGCACGAAAGAGCAAACATGAAAATGGTAAGCTACATCAGTGTTCTCAAAGCATCAGAAAGAAGCTAGAACTAAGAGAAATGATGGGCCTGAACTAATTGGATTTTAAATCAAGATCAAAATGCAGCATGCATTATCCAGAAATGGAGTGGTCTAATTTAGCAATGACGGGATTCTCTGCCATTGATTCCACCACAGCTCTCAGTGTCTCAGGCATCAGATCCACACCCCCCCTTCCCCTGGGATGGCACAGCCTTCTCATTTTTTGCTGTTAGGAAACTTCCATCAATGCATTGTTTCAATTTTTCATTCCCTCTTATCTCTCCTGCAAGATCCCTTTTGCTGAATACAGTTTCCAATCAATAGAATAAAATGGTATCCGTAAGTACAATTTGGAAATTATTACACATATCTTCATTTCTGGTAAATTATGCTTTGAGTCTGGGAACTTTAACCCTTTTATTTGGGGGCACAAACATTTTCTTTGAAGTTCCTTTATTTATAAGTAAGACTTGACTAATGATCTCAGTAAAGGGGAAAAAAGAGAGGAAGAACTGGGAGGGAACACACCTGTTGCCATAGACTCAAAAGCCATGTCTTCAAAGACAGGAAAGAGCAAAGGTAAAAATATTAAAGCTCCTTTTGGCTTCTCAAGGCCACGGTAAAACTAGAACTACAAGTAATGAAGAGCTGGACTTACTGGATGTTAAATCAAGATCAAAATATGGCACAAAACATCCAGAAACAGAACAGGAAAAATATTTTTTTAAAAAAAAATATAAGAAACCTGCTCATGATTCATAACGTACTAAGAGAAATAGATCAACTACCTCTGAGCTTCCAGTACTGAATGGAATTTCTGAACTGACTGCACAAGATCCAAGGTCTAGAAGGACAACTGACTGTAGCAATATTTGGCTAGCTCAACAGATGAGAACTCATTTTTTTCTATTTGCAAATCTGATTGCATTGAACAAATATAAACCATATGAGCAAATGGCAATGATTTAGGATTATAGAACAAATAAAAATGAATAATTGTTGCAATCTGGACTTGGATTCCATGTTATCTGTACCATAAAATGATGTATGTGTGTATAAAATGTTCTGTTAACAGAACGATGCACTGAACAGCATGGCATATCAGAGAGTTAAAAATATTCATAATTTGCAGATAGCTTTACGTTTCAGAGAGTTAGAAAATATCCATGATTTGCAGATAGCTTTATGTTTAGGTCTACTGATAACTCTGAGACTTTAAGAAAGACACAAAAGCTTCACCCCACCCCAATTTTCTTTTCTTCAGAATGAACCTAATACTAGGATCATAGAGGGCTTTCAGTGTTCAATATTCTGAAGCATATAAAGTTTTCAAATAATATCTCAACACAGTAAGTGCTATTTATACGATGATAACAAAGTCATAGCCCTTGCTCTTTGTCCTCAAGAGAGTAGAAGGATAAAGGACAGCACATGGCTGAAGGTAGCGCATCCCTCTTTCAAGGATACTGCATCAGGGCAGAATTTCTATATTGCTACTGTGAATGACAGGTTCCATTTATCAGTTAACTAAGTTTATTGTTTTGGACTGATGGAGATTTCTGAAGTATTTGGGTAATTGAACCAAAGAGCCAAAATTACAACTTCTAGTACAGCACATAGCCATGCCCTCTGTCTGACATTTTCTTTCTTCAGGGGTAAACTCTACTGAAGGCAGACTGCAACGAGGAATTTGTCTAGTGTAATAACACAGTATGATAGAAACATAGGGTTTCATTTAGAGTATTTTAGCATGAAATAATCTGTATGTATATGTTTCCAAAGTTAGAGGGCTCTGCCTATCACTGCCCTTCTTATATCTTTTTTTTCAGCACCAAATTTAGCTTCCAATTCTTTTGCAAGCAGCTAGTATTCCCTTTCCAGATCTTTTTGCTCATTTTAGAAAGATGCTGTACAATCAAAGCCATACCAAGAATTGTTGACTTAGGAGATAGCTTCTGGGGGAAGGCTTACACAGGATCCATTTCTTGTTTAAAAAGGGGGGGGGCTCATCCTTATTGTCAGTGTAGGTGAGCACCTCTGTGTTTTCTGTGTACAGAAAGACAGGGAAATATGTTGTTAAAATTTAGGTACTGGAGCAAGATCTAATGTTTGTAGGCTTTCTCTACTGCTAAGTAGTCTGTAACCATGCTCAAGTTAGTTATTGTCTGCAGTACTCAACGCACACAGCTATAAAACTGAATAATTACATCTGCTCATAGAACATTAGAAATGAGGCCAAGTAAACAAGGTGCACCAAGAAATTTGTAAGCACACATGGATATTTGTCATATTCATATTTATTTATATTATTTCATAAATTTGCTTCATTTGGTATTAAAAAATTATAATTGTTAACCATGTGAGAGACTTCTGCGGCCATCATCTGATACTAAAAATCAACCACTCTTACTAATTAGACCCTTTCTCAGAAATCACAACACAAGAAAGCAAAAAACAATGTTTCCTTTTTATTACGTAATTTTTTGAGTCTTTTGTAATTTCATATCAAACATCCCAAACCTACCCATCTCCCCGTTCCTCTGTATCTGCCCTTCTTCCTTGCAGTGGCCCCTCTCCCACAAGGAAAATTTAACAAGAAATAATAAAAATAAATTAAAAGTAAAAATAAGAATATTAACTAAAAAGAATAAACAAAAACAAAATAACAAACAAACAAAAAATGGTAAGAAAAAAATCACTTCATTCCTCCATCTTTCCCACTTCTCCATCGCCTCTTCATTCATCTTAATGGCACTGGGAGCTGTGGTGTGTCATCTAGTATATTCTTTCATCCAAACAACTTTCCTTGCAAATGTTCATTGTGTAGTGTGTTGTTGCTCAGGTTCAAGGCCTCTTGCTTCTGTCACACCATCACTGCTGGACCCTCACTGAATCTTCTCTCAGATATCCTGTTATTGTCCCTATTCATGGAGACCCAGGACTATGGTTCCATGGGACCAGTCACTTTAAGCACTACAGCACGTCACAGATGGGGTAGATGTTGGGGAATGCCAACTCAACTCCCTGGGTGTGTGCCTGTGTAGATGTGTGGCTTAGTCAGTTCAGACTGGTGGGATAATTTCTCTCAGGTTGAGGGGCAGAGCCAGCTCTCCCACACTTGTGGGAAGGGGTGAGACTAGCAGTCCTATGAGAGGATGAACCAAAGGGGAGGTGGGTTGGTGGCAGGGTCAGCTTTCCAGTTTCAGCACTGCCCTGGTCCTTCAACATATGGTTTATCACATGGTCTTCATGGGCCCCTGTGGTAACATGGGCAATGGACATCAACACAGACCCTAGGTGTGTCTGGACCACAAATGCAGACATGGTCATCTGGGGCCCAGTTCTCACCATCCCCCCAGGTGGCAGCACAGGTGTATAGGGATCCCCAGACTCCAACATGACCCCTGATAGAGTCATGGTGATGGCCCAGACCCACTATTTGTTTGGCAGGTTTGCTCATGCCTGGTACCCTTCTAGGTACGAGGATACTGAGCAGAATGAACACAGTGTAAACTTCAGTCATTTCTTAAGTCCTTATTTAATGGCATGATTAGTACAAGGATATTGTCAACCTTCCAAAGAATCCACAAATTAGCTTACAAAGAACTATCATGCATAATTAAAGCATTTCCAATTTTCTTTTTAATTTGTGTGTGTGTGTGTGTTGAGAGAGAGAGAGAGAGAGAGAGAGAGAGAGAGAGAGAGAGAGAGAGAGAGAGAGAGATTGTGTTATGTGTGTGCAAGTGTCCATGGAGAACAGAAGTGGGCACTGGATCCACTGGAACTGGTCTTATGTGCAAATGGAACTTCCCAATACAGTTTCTGAATTCTGGTCCTGTAGAGGAGCAAGAAGAGAAGGAAGTGCTCTTAACCACTGAGCCATCTCTCCGGGCTCACATTCCTAAATTTTTAAAGCAGAAACATATTTTACATTCTTGATCATGTATTTTAATTTCTGTTTGACTTCAAGATAAATATTGACAGATGCTGAATATTTTACTACGTCTTGTATGGTTCCAGGAAAAATAATGTTTTGCTTCAGAAATGCTCTCTGAGCTTACATATGTTCACAATTATCTGGGTCAATATATAATGCTTCTACTGGTTCCAAAAATTATACTTAAAAAACTGAAAGCAAAAATGTCAGTTTCTCACATTTGTAGTTTTCTCTTTACTCAGGAGGAAACAAGAAATTCATGTTGATGCCTTCTGAGATGTAGTGCTCTGCCATGCCGAAACCAAGGTGTTTATAAAGGGTAAGCTAACATTGGCTTTGGGAGATTTGAATTTCTGCACATAACGGGGAAATGTGGGTTGGAATTAGCCTCCTGACAAAAACAAGTACCAAACTCAATAAACAGCAAATCACTAGTTAATGCACTGAGAAACAGACACCCCACCACACTGTGGTCTGTACCAGACAATTTTAAAGAAAAATGGAAAAGAAAGATAACATACAGTCATGCAAAGTTTTGTGCCCAGAGAAAATTTCTAGACTTCAGGTCAGAAAAGAGAGACCCAGGTAGAGCCTGGCTGCCTTTGTAATGAAAAATTAGCTAGGGTTTTTACCTCATTTATAGGAGAAATGGTGCAGAGAAAGAATAAGTATAGGAATCCCTTTCCATCCAGCTAATATAAACCTACACACTGAGACACTGGGCAAGAACTTTCCAGAAAAGAACACTTGTAACTTAGAGACTCATGCAAGGCCAAGGATTGCTAAAAATCCCTCTATTTAGAAGAAAGATATCTGCCTGGACACATCGAACAACAAAAGCTAAGTTTCAGCACAGGGCTAAATTAGCCCTAGTGGGGGACAGGTTGGGGGTGGGGGAGACAGTGTATCCTAAAGAAATTTGAGGACAAGTCCCAACAGATGAAGCATTATAAAAAAAAGTATTGTCTGCCAGAAGCAATTACAATACCATTGATTAGAATTTTTTTAAAATCCAGCATTTATCTGAGAGCTGGAAAGTTGGTCTTCCCCAGGGATGAACCCCTTAACTTGTTATCAAATATCAGTGGTCACTCGAAAACCAGATACATACAAGCATCTAAATAAACTCAGCAAGTTGTATTTATATATAACTGCATATATACATACACATAATAATAACAATTAATGACAAAAAGACTATGTTTCAGGGAGAGTGAAAGCTAAACAACATGGGAGATGTTTACATATATATAAATGTATATATATATATATTTATACATATAAATAATATTTATTGTCACATATATTATATAGCATATATGTGCATACAGTATATTATATACATTGTATACATATATAACAACAAATGTGTTATTATTTATATTATGCATCAATGTATATAACGTTTATATATTCATATATATATGTATGGCAGCTTTGTTCATGCCTGGTACCTTTCTGGGTACTAGAATACAGAGCACCACAGAACACAGTCAGGATCTCAGTCATTTCTTGATCATTTCACCCAGGAGGTGAAAAAGGAAATCAATCATTTCTAGACACACCAAGCAAGGAGTAATTTCTGAGATTTTGGAGTGATAGTTAAGCTCAGTATATTGTATTCTACCCTCACTGTTGATAAAAATGGAGCTTTAATATGAAAAGAACAATTGGGACATTTGTTAACTCTAGGGAAATCCAGGATTTGCAATGTTTCAGCTTTTCTCATTTGTTCTAGTGTGTATAAGAGTGTTGACATAAATCTTACTGTCAGATATTTGATTCATTTTATCCAGTATCGCCACAGACCTTCAACCTAATGATAGCCTTTTGAACTCTCCAATCAGAGACGAAGCATTAAATGGTAATTCCAAATTTAATTGTCTATTAGTTCCACTGGTTTTCAAAATTGCCACTAGCCTTAATGCCCTGTTAAGAGTCTTCTGTAAGTGTTGAGACTGTCCAATGGTCTTATTTCACAAAAGAACAAATGAAGATTGATAGTTAATGCATCACCACACACCTGAAATTTGGAGCTCTTAATTTCCATCTTGTGCTTTCTGCTATGCAGTCCTATGTACTGAAAGAAAGGAGTTAGGTCATATTTTTCTTAGAGAGTATGTCCTTTTCTGTAAGTGTAAAGATTTTAAAAAGTTAAATGCCCCAACACTTTAGACTTTCAGCCTTTGCTGGTTAAAATGTAGGACTAGAAGGAATAATAATATATATAGTTATTTTATATATATTTATATATATTAAATATATTATATATATATATAACTATATATATATATATAAAACCTTTTACAAGATCCATTTACATAAGTGATGCTACACTGAGAGAGTTCTTAAAAAACTAACCTAACATTCAAATAGGTTGCATTCATAGTTAAACTCTGGTGATGTCATCTAAATTTTGAAGGCTTTTTTAGAACACCATAAATAAAGGGGCTTCACACTGAGTCCCTTAACCTGCAGCTTTAAAATCCAGTTCTCACTGAGGCTTTCTTTGAATTCACTGATGAAATGTTACAACGTGGCAGTGCCAATTGATACATCCACACCATAACTTCTACACGTGAGGCTCAGGGAATATCAGAGAAGAAGGAAGAAAGATTGTAAGGGCCACAGAACCAAGAAAGCTGCTCTGCGATTGTGTCTCCTAGAAATGGCAGGGAAACTTACCCCATGACACCACACCAATATGGCTGCCTAAACAAGACCAGAAGCAGTACAGCATGAACAGATGTGATAATGTGGAAGAGGGGGAATCTCCAAAAGCCCAATTCCTAGACAAAGAATTGCAGGCAACTAAAGACTACTGAGGGAGAAATAGTTTTCCCTATCAGTGAGCCTTTTTTTTTTTTCAATGCCAAATTATCAGCCCTGACATTTTGTGCATATAAGTAACAACAAATGAACTGAGAAAGTTGTAGTCAAATATGTATATACTTAAACACACATACATGTATACATATACATGTGTATATTCCTTTAGGAATGATAGATATAATAACGGTTAAGTGAAAGAGTCATGAATTTGAGAAAGAACAAGGTGAGTACATGAAAGCGGCTAGGGAAGGGGGGAAATGGTGTGATCCTATTTTAATTAAAATTAAAAAATAAGTCTGGGTAGTAAATTAAGTTTTCTGAGGGCATATTCAGAAGAGACACAAACTGGCATGGTTTACTGAACGCTCTGTCTTAGGCCAAATATTTCTAGTCCTTTCACCTCCTAGTTGCTATAATCCCCCTTAGTTCTGAAATCTACTCTGCTTCCTTCCTTTGCAAACATTCTACTTTCTGGATCCCTCTTCCCCAAGTTGCTGTATTTTGTCTGGTGCATCGTCATTCGAACCCTTTAAATTCTTCCCTCATCCATAGGCCAGCCTGAATCTCTCCCCTCCCTCACTCTGTTTCTCCTCATATGCTAGGTATCACGCATGTCTTTACCTACCTTAGTAAACTGGTCAGGAGGACTCACTCATTCACCAGCACACAGTGGCCTCCTCATCCCGAAACCACATCAAGAGCAAAAATGAACCAAAGAAAGATCTAAACTTTGTTCAATTTCAATTTTTCAAGAATAAATGAAGGTGGTGTTACTAAAAGATGGTGAAGCTCCTGTTTACACTCATCATTTGTTCATAAGCCCAGTTCCTAAGCTAACTTGAATTTGACTATCCCAAAGACACTGGCTAGACCAGGGTCCCTATTTTAAGTTAACTCAATGAGGCAAGCCACCTCTACATTATGGTCATAATGCATATTCTATAACCATCTGTTTGTAACCAGCAGACAACACACATACAAAATATCAGCCAGGGAAATTGTGAGACTGGTAGGAAGGGTGCACGCAACCTACAGGCCATTCTGACGTTCTCCTGTTCGCTCCCACTGTCACATGACCAAACTGCTTGATACAGTGCTACACGGATAAAATAACACTAGTGTTTCCTTTCTCTGTGCATGCTACAAAGATATATAAAAATACTAGGATTTCCTTTCTCTATGCATTCTTAAGACATTTCTCTTCTCCAGAGACATTCTTACCTTAAATTAGGGAAACTCCTTGTTTGATAACAATTTCTATTTTCACTATCAAAGTTAACAAATTTCATTAATTCATATTGCTGACATTACTCTGTGAAGATCATTTCCGTTTTGAGTGCCAGCAGCAACCAAAATGATGACACTTCTTGTCTTCTTTCTACACCGAAATGTAAATAATTCTGATAACCTCTTGCTATGTGGGAGGCGGCTGTCTGGTGTGATTATTAAATTACAGCTCCTGTATTGTATTCTCCCCAGTTAATGTTCACCCTAATTCGATAGACTGAATTGTATACGATGCAGAAAATTCCTACTTGTACTCACAAAACATAGTTTAGCAAATTACTCTCTGACACTCTTCATTTTATTTCATGAGTATTTGAGGTAAAAATTGAGCACGGTCTTTCTTTTTAGTTTATACATCTGAGGAAACTGAAGCCTTTTAAAAGTATTTGTCATAAAAACACACACCCACACCCAAAGCAAGTGGTGTTATTTCACTCTGTCCACCATGGGGAAGTCAGTAGATAAGGGTACATAACCTTCTTCAACATCACACATCAAGTTAAGGGCAGAATCAAAGACAGAAATTGCATGCCTCACTTCAGTGGCCCCTATTTTATGTGCTGGACCTTGCCTCCATCCAGCTACAACTCTTCCAAATGTTAGCTTTTTGAGCCAGCCTGTCCCTGATACCCAGTTTCGTTTATGGAATTTCCCACTTTTACTTCAGTGTCTGTTCAGTCCTCGTTTAGAGCAGGTCTGCTCTGAGCCCAAGAGAACACAGCACTTGTTAGTGTCGTTCCCAGTGATGTGTACATTCTGACAATGCAGCTGATCCTGGAAACCATGATTCATATTTTATTGCCACCTTCCTGGGTTGCTTTTATGGCTGCTTTTATTGCCTCCATCTATTTATTCAGAAAGTGTCATTTCGAAAATATAAACCTTAAAACAAGAAGGCAGTTGAGGAGAAAAATAGAACCTGTACTTCTTTGGAATGACTTTTAACAAACTGTATTTCAGAACATGTCCACACTTCCAAATTTATTTCACTGAATGACCTTCCACCTGCTACCCCAAGAAATAAAGATGCTGTGGGTAGAAGCAGAGAGAATGAGAGAAAGTGTGTGGTAATCTTAGACTCACCTTTCAAACACTTTCACTTTATAGATGATCACACTGAGGTCTAGAACAGGTGAAGAGGTGACTGCCCAAATCTACACAGCCATTCATACTGCAAAGAAGCCAGTCATATTCCAACCTGAACCTGGTCCACCCAAGGATATTCTGTACATTTCTGAGTCTCTAAGGACAGGTGTTTAGTAAGTCACTGATGGAGAGGATCCTCCTCCCCCTTTTGCACTTCTCTGTACAGACAGCCATAGAAACAGTGAAGAGGAGTTCCCAGGAAGAAAAGGAATGCTTTCACCTCCAGGCAGGTTTACTTATCTTATCCTTGTTAGCTCAAGTCCGGAAGGCTATCAAAAGCAAAAAGAACTGGGGGAAATGGAGGTGTTCATTCTGTTTGCTTAGATGATTCTGTAAACATCCCACAAGACCAGAATGGTAGTTAATGATTGACAGGTCAATCTGTCATGATGTACTGACTAAGTATATAATATATGTGCAGCACTATAGTACAGAAATGTGAGTGTTCCAAAGAAAACAATTGAAATGAAGAGTTTTTAGTATTTTCATTTGCCATGTTATAATTTGAGGTAGACAGGAACTTTACAACCTGATTGCAAGAGCAAAAGGCAAAGTTAAGATCATTTAGTTAAATACTCATCAAGGATAATTGCTTCTTAATTAATTTTTTTTACCTAAATTATCTAAATATAAATTTATAAAGTGCAAAATATGGATGTAACTAAAACAAAAGGGATGCATATATTTGACCATCTTTTCATGTGGAGTAGGATTGTTCAAGCTACGTACTTTTACCCGAACTACATTAGACAACAAATTGTCTAAGACCCTTCTAGAAGAAACCTGACAATATTAAAAACATCTCATCTTCCGCTTAGAAACATCATCTCTAAATTTAGTCCTATACATATTTGCTTTCTTATGTGTGATGAAATCTACTAAAATTGATTTCATGTTAGCCATAGTTAAATGTAATCACTTTGCTCATTTATCCTGATATTTTTATTCCGTATTTAGTATAGGAACTGTGAGATTAAGTTTTCTGTTCACTTGGATTTCTACCAAAGGTCATCCTTTCCCAGTCTAACAGACCATCAGCATCAAGGAAATCTTCAATGTAACCCAAGGTTCTAAATTATTGAGTTAAAAAAGTGACATTAAAAACTAGACTCACTGTTTTAAAGACCAATTTATATTGATTTTAAATCACTGTAAAGATAAATTTAATCAGTTAAAGATTTTCATGTTACATGAAAATCAAGTATTTTCTTTTGTAAATTTGCTGTTCTCTCTTTGTCTGCACATGTTGTGTGTGTGTGTGTGTGTGTGTGTGTGTGTGTGTGTGTGTGTGTGTATGTGCTCATGTGTACATGCTCATGCGTGCTGGGAATCAAACCAAGGCCACTTTCATGGCAGGCAAGCACTCTACCAGTGAACTATATCACTAGTACCTTTTACTAATTTCAAAAGGTAAACTTCATTAGCTTATTTTTAATTAAATTATTTATTGTGTGAAGATAAAACCCAGGATCTAAGCAGGCTATTTATATTTTTATACACACATATATATACATATATATACACACACACACACACATATACGTGCAATAACAATTAGTGAAAAAAGAAGCCATGAATTTGGAGGAGATCAGGAAGGGGTATATGGGAAGGTTTGGAGGAGAAAAGGGAAGAGAGAAATGTAACTGTTATAATCTCAAAAACAATTTATTTTAAAAGCACACACACACATAAAAAACAATTCTTAGATCTGATACAAAATGAAGGAGGGGGAAATTAAGATCAAAATAAAATTTTAATTAAAAAAAGGAAAAAAAAGGTTTTAGTTAAAAATGTAACTGAAGATAGTTTTCAAGTTATAATTACTATAAAATCAGACTACATTACTACAAAATGGTTCTCCGAGGCAGCGTGCATTACACACATATTTTCATTTATTTATTCAATGTTTACATTTTCTTTAATCTGCTGTATTTAATTTATTTAATAGGTGTCTGACCCCTACCACTTAGAACTCTAACCCTGTATCTCAGTAAGCTTGGTTCATCACAACACAAAACACAATCAGTGTTTTTATCATGTCCACTTTACACAGAGACCCACACGTTTGGTCTACATTGATTACTGGCTTCTTGGGGCTCCACCTCTCTGCCTGTTTTGCTCTCCTGTGGCTCTGCCTGGTTGCATCTCTTTGGGCGCCCTGCTCTGGGATTTCTGGATTGCACAGCTCACAATGCCCTGGTCTTTTTGTTCAGAGTGGTTCACTGAACTATAGCAGTGTGGGAACTGATTGGGAAGGCATCTGGAGTTTGACTCAGCAGGGACACACCACCAACCAGACATCAGTGTATGCACCCACAAAGCTGACTCCTCTTAGAGTCAACGCTGAGATTCTGTATCTGAAACATCCTAGGGATATGTTCTCCACAGCTCTGTATGTTTCTTATATTAAACAAAAAGTTGTTTGTTTTCGTTTCAACTTCTCTTATTCCTGGAGCAAGTCTCATAGAAAATAAATCTGAGATATAAGCTAGAAGAATAGAAAAGAAATAAATTATTCTGTCATCGTCAGTTGATGTACCTCTCTATAAAGCCGGCTCAATTACTCTGCTAATCACTGTGTGTAAGCCTTCCAGAAAACTTGGCCCTAGGATCACAGGGGCTGCAGCTGCTTGAAGCTCTGTGGTTTCAACTTTCAGAAGACTCTTGAAATACGGTATTTTTTTTTAATTTCAGTTTGTATCTTCTAGGTTTCAGAAACGAATAAGCTTGAAGAGTTGAGTCAAATCTCAGTACACTCAAAGTTCGGAAAGCTTCCATGTGAAGTGAGAAATAGCGTGGATCATGTGTAGTTGGAACAGCATGATGGAAATTTCCACCTTCCATTTCCAGAGCCTGATCTGCGAAGTGCTTTTGGTTGTTGTCTGTTTTTAAGGAAATTGGCCGCAGGTTTTGCCTGCCTGTTTGTCTCATTCATGACTACGCATCCATATTAACTATGACTATGGATGTTGTTAAGGGAATATGTTCGCTCTCTGTCACTTTTGATCCTATCCACCTTAGAGTCAAACTTAAGGGGGTGAAAATGTCAAAAAAATAAAAAATAAATAAATAAATAAAAAATCCGTGGGAATAAAGTCAGCAAACGTGTTAAGAAGAAAGAAACCTCAGATGGCCTTCACAGTAAGTATTCTCTGGTGAAATCATGCACAAAAGTAGAGAGAGACAGAGAGAGGGGGGTAGAAAGAGTGAGAAAGGGTAGACAGTGAATTATGCGACCCAGGCCTTATTTTTTGCACATAAAATATTATTTATGCACATAAAATATTAGTAATCACAACAAAAATTGTCTTAATTTTCCATTCAATATGGATTATTTATTTTAATTACTGGCCAAAGCATGAAAGGATGAATTCCAGGTTCATCACAGGGAATGTGCTAAGGGTACTAGATCAACCAAATAAGAATTTAAGGGGAAGTCTTCCTGTATAACTGTATTTCCCTGGGCTTCATGCTGTGGTTATGTTGTGGATATGTGGATATGGCTGGATAACAAAGGACCACACTGGGGTCCACACTGTGTAACCCAAGAGTCCTTCAAAGTCAGTATGTCCGCAACAGTCTTTAAGGAGAACATTTATAAAATTTATTTTAATCTAATCTCTGGATTGCATTCTTAGCTCTACCTGCTAAGAGAATTTTAGTACAGTAGGTTAGTACATGACCAATAATTTGACCTCTATATAATAAAAAATGATAATAAAATAGTTATTTATCTCATTTAAAATTTGATTTTTTTAAAAAATGGGGGCACACACTGGTAGGAAATGCTGGAGATATGAGGGCATGAAGTTCACAGATTAAGGTCAGTCGGAACTGTACTATTTCTTTGAAGCTTTATGGACCAAAAATAGTGGGTCTGAATCCAGATCAGAGGGTTACACACCCAAACATGGATTGCAGCTGGCCAGGTATGGTGATACGTGCTTGCAGTCCCAGCTATGGAGGAGGCCGAGGCAGGAGGGTCATAAGTCTGATTCCAATGTGGGCAGCAGGGGTAACACAATGAGACCTGTCTCAAAAAACAAAAACAAGTAAACAACTCTGAAGGCCAACATAAGTCTTCCCAAAGCTGATTTGTTCTTGGCAGTAGAGATGTATGGCTCAGTTTCAGATACAGCCGCCAAACACTAAATAAAGAAGTTGAAATTGCTAAATTAAAAATGATTGCTAATGCTTAGGCATGCTAGAAAGTCATGACTAAGGGGGGAAATGTAAATATTTTAGTGGAGATTTACAGTCTTTTTTTTTTTTTTTTTTTTTTAAAACCCTATATCAATGGAGAGAATTCTATAAAACCAAACATTTTGCCTTTGGACATAAACACATTTTGAAAAATTTAAGTATCTTGCATGGAAGACAAACAAATTGATTTGGATTTGTGTGAAGATTATGTTTGCAGCAAAGCTAAATAGACAACTGAAGGATGAAGGTAATTCATAAAGCAACACTTTGGGGTATAAATACTGTATCCAGTTTTAAAACATGTCTAATGTACTGTAGTCCTGATTCCACGCTAATCATATGCACTTGCCCCTCCGATTTGTCCCTCACCTCCCATTCTCCTAATCACACTCCGGTAGAATGAGAAGAACATACTCTAACCCTTTCACTTTACAGCCGAGAAAATGGAGCTAAAATAAAATTTAAAATACAATAGGGCAATCCAGTGGGAAAATTCCCTATGCAGTTAAGAATAATATGCGTAACACAGAGACCTTGATTTCTGTCATTCTCTTTTGTGATGAAAGTAACTCTACTGTGCTGGAGGCAAATCAGAAAATACAAAGACAAGGCAATAAATAAGGAATTGTAAATCAAAGGGTGATACAAAGAATGTGCATTGTATTTCTGTGTGAGTTACTCAAAACCAACACAGCATTAAAGCACAAGAAGGTGGATGTGAAGAAACAGAAATTCCAGTCCCGGCTCTATTGTGTGTGTTGATTGACTAATTTGAGCTCTCTGGGTGTCTGTTTCCTTTTATCTACCATGGGTCATGTGAATAGTTACCCAGCCTGTGTTACAAACTTCTGGGAAGATAAGGGGAGACAATAGATGCAAGCTCTGTATGTTCAAAGGCACTAAAAACTGTCTATACACCTAATACGGTTCTGCTTACAGACCAGCATTGTTTTGTCACATTCTGTAAAATGACACCCAATAAAGGTTCTGGGGAGTAGCCAGTTGGTGGTCACTGAAACCAAGGTATGCAGTAGATAGGTTACATTGGCAGCCTTTTCTCACTATCCAGCTGGCTAGAGGGTCCTGTGTTCTATTACTTGACCAATCTTTGCTCTTTCAGAAAACCTTCCTAACCTGCATGACAGCACAGGCCATATCCTTCCTTCCTCTGTGTGAATACCCTTCCCCCTCTCCCATCTTTCTGAGTTTGGAAAGTCCTTTCCTCATCTACATATTGCAATATTGGTAATTGTTCCTCAGTCTTAGCATCCTTGCCACATTCTGCTCTGGTATCTCTAAAAACAAATCGAGAAGAGCAACCGAGGAGAAGAAAGGCAAAAGTTGAGTGTGAAGGCTACAATAAAATATGGGACAAAGGCTGCCAGAAAACTGATATTCAAAGCCTGCCGAGTGACAGGGAGGAGACGCTAAAATAACTGGACTCCCGGCTCACAAAGGAGTTAAAAATGAAACAGCATCCGCTTAAGATCAATATGAAATTCTATAGGCAGCCTTTACAAAGAAATCAAGGCAGGCATAATATGATCTCAGCGGCTCACTCTCGGGAAGATGGGATCACTCCAACGTGCAGCACTCGCTAAGTGCAGAAGCCAAGTCCCCCTGAAAGCCCCACTAAAATGGAATTACCGCAATCAGGCAGCATGGTCAGCAGGGCATGGAGGCGATTGATGAGGCTATCAGCAGACAAATCGGGAGTGAGCCTATGCAAATCGCTGGGCAGCAAGGAAAACATGTGCCCATGTGTCATTAACAGTTTCCATTCAAAGAATAGAATCAGATGTCTATGTAGCCTGTTCAGAGAGGTTTCTAGATCTGCATCTTCAATTAACCAAGAGCGGAAAGAAGTACCAACGGCCCACACAACTGTCGTCAGTGAGATTTGTGAGATTGTTGCAAACTAACTTCCGGTCTGTCTTCAGCATACTGCTGTCAACTCTTACATTTCAGGGGTAGAGAAAACTGGTCATGTACAAGCAAGGGAAGAAAATACAAACATCACCACACAGCATGCCTAAGTCCCTTTAAAATAACTCAAGGTAAATCAGAGACTTGGAGAAGTCAAAAATTGCCATTTTTTTTTATAATCCTGCTCAGTCTCCTCTCTGAGACAGACCCTTTTTAAATAGCTGGAGTTGCTCTTTTGGACGAAGGCTTTCAAACAGAGATGATGGATACAGACAGGGATCTCCCAGCGTGTCCTAGTGCCTATTCCTCAGTTTACAGTGGAGAAAACCAAAGCTCACTTGACATGGACTCAGAGGTAACACTGGAGCCCAGTTTTTGCATGACAGCACAGACCTCCATGTGGAGACTACTGTCTAAAGGGGATATCACATATACGACAGAGCCACATGAGCCCAAGGGGAGCTCATGGTAAAAAATACTAAAAATGAAGATGATAAACAAGAGCCTAATGAATCAAATGTTACGCAAACTAGATACTCTAGATTCACTCATGAATTCTCTCCAGTGCCCTTCTCTGCCTCCTCTCGTCATTCATTCCAATCTCAGTTCCACCAGAGATACATATTTTGGGCTTGTGATCTCTACAGTTTTAGAATAATACATCAACAGGACAAACTCAAATATTCAAATTAAATTAAATTAGAAAACAAGCAATATTTACTTTTACATAGTGCCTAGAGCCAAAGAACACGTTTATTATTTATGACTTTATTCAGAAGCCTGTTTTATATCAGTTGAGAATATCTGTGATATATGACTTGGTAATAGTAAGCTTTCGTCTTTTTTTTTTTTTAATTGCATCTTCACATTTTTTTTCCTGTAAAGATAATTTTGATAAGTGTTATTCTTTGAATCTTGGGACGCTAGGAGAAGATTAATCTAGCCCAGCAGAGGAACTAAAGTGGCAAAAATTGATTAAGGCATTAAAATACCTACAGTATGTCTAGAAAATATGACCTGTCTCTAAATGGTCCCAGTAAATCACAAGCTAAACTCAAAGGAAGCAGTTAAGAAGACCTTTACCAAGTAATAGAAAAGTTTTCAGGATAGAGTATTTCGTAAGTGCCATTTGATTTTTATACTCTGTGCAATCAGAGAGAAATATTTATACAGCTCAGCACAATATTTCTATCTAGGTTTTGAGAAAAGAAGCATAGGCCTAATGCACAGATAACATTTAAAATATATGTACAGTCATGTCGATATTGTACAAACATATACACAAATGTATTTAGCAACACTTACGGCCAGTTTTATGACATTATTGACATAAATTGAAACCCACTATCAGCTTATCTTGCCTTACAAATCTGCTTCTTTTCTGAAACTAACTTTGTATTTCTTTTCTCAGATATACTTCCTAAATTATTTTCTTGACAAATAATCATACTTAGGAAAGATGACAAATGATGTTGGATGAAGACATAAAGCAATAGAGATTTCCTTCCATATGTGGCATATTTACCATATTAGTTTGATTTGGAACAGGAAACAAATGAAATTTATTTTTTTTAATATGCCAAGAGTTTGAATCATGTTCTCTGTAAAGCAAATAGGCCATGTGTAATTTCACCATGGTGGTCTTTGGAGAAAGCAGCGAAGTAGTGGGCATTTGGGAGATTTCAAAGTGGGTCAGAACCACCTGAAAGTATAAACAAAATGAGAGTTTTCAAAGTGGAGTTCAGCCCATGGTAGTGTGTTCAAGTCTCTTTACTTAACTCTTGCTTGTCTCTTATCAACCTTCTCTCTCTCTCTCTCTCTCTCTCTCTCTCTCTCTCTCTCTCTCTCTTCTCTCTCTCACACACACACACACACACACACACACACACACACACACACACGTTTCCAATGGCTTTCATCCTCAGTCAACTGTGGTGATATTTTAATTGTGTTGAAGTGTGATTTTATTTGTATGTTAATAAATAAAGTTTGCCTGGAGATCAGAGGTCATAGTGAGCCAGGAGCAGAAGTCAAGTGGTGGTAGCACATACCCTTAATCCGATCACATGGCAGGCGGAGTCTCTGTGTGGTCAACGACACAGCCAAGCTTGGTGATATGAGCCTTTAATCCCAGTACCAACCAATGAGACCTGGAGGTCTGTATAGACAGGCAGTGACGAGGAAGTCATGTGGCTGGGCTTAGAGTCAATGAGAAAGCAGAACAGAAAAGCAATAAAAATACAGGTTACACAGGAAGAAACTCTCTCTGGGGAAGCGACTGTGGCTAAGTGGTAAGATAACTAGTAGACAGTCGTGGCTCTTCACTAGTTCCCTGATCTCTTTGGCTATTAGCTCTGTATTTGACTGTTTAGAAATTTGTCTACAATCAACTCTCTCCTATTCCATTGTGAATAAATAAACTCATTGTTTACTCTCCGTAAGAGGGCAAAATCACAGTGTGCTCCCCTCCACTGCTGAACTAGTCTCACTTATCTCTTGAAGACTTAAACCTCCAATATTTCTTGGAAGCTGGGGTGTAGCCACTATGACTGCCTTATAGGCATGTATCATAGAACCAGTTTATTCTATTCTATCTTAGAATTCTTTTTTGTGCTATTTTTATTTCCTCTCTTCTTTCACTGGTAGATTTTAAAAGTACCTGCCTACTGCACCTATTACCTACATTTTCCCCCCTATTCTGGTTCTGAAGTCTACTTTCTCTGCTCACTAGCCAAAAAAAAGTGGAATAAGAGCTTTGACCCACAGTTTTCTTGAATATTTAACACGGAGAATTTGTATGAGTAGGTTTCTTTATCATATAAATATGCTAGAATCTTCCATTATATTTGTACCATAATGATGGCACTCCCAATTCTTGACATTTATATGGAATTGTGAGCTCTGAGGGTTAATCAGGCTGAAACAGGATAAAATTTTTTCTAATACTATAATTAGCAAATTATGTTTAGTACAAAGCATTTAAAGCACTTCATTTCAATTATCCTCTAGGAGGAGTTTCCCACTGATGACATCATGGCCAATCTAGGTAGGCCCAAACATGTCCTAAATGTTGTTTCCAGGGTTAAGGTAGGAGAATAGTCAGTCTTTCCTGTGACATAAACTACCCAAGGACCAGAATACTGTGGCAAACTGGGCAGAATGTTCTCTCTACTAGACTAAGCAGAAAATTATCAAATGTTTCCCACAGTGTGGACACCAACATTGACATATTGTCATGTAAAGTCTTTCTATTCTTTGATTTTTTTAATAAACTTTACAAACAAGAAATGTCCAACAATTGAGTTTATAAAATAGACTTTATAAGGGGTGTGAGAGTAGGTAGACACTATGAAACTAGATAAGAAACCAGAGGGGACAAGGTGCAGTAAAGAAAGGGGAGACTGGGAAGGTAGCTAAGGTCACATGTGGCATAAATGTATAAAGGCTACTAGATGAGGGACAGCACAAAGTAGGGGACTTCAGGAGAAAAATCAAGAGAAGGCCAGCAACTAAAGCAAATGCCGCTGTAAAAAATAAATAAATAAATAAAAATAAATAAAAATCCCATGGTGAAGCCTATTTCTTCATGTGCTGATAAAAATCATTTTTAAAGGCAGTGGGTAGCAACAAATATTAGGGGAAAGTCCTAAGGTTCAAAATGATTGACCACTATCACTGGGCTATAGAGCCATCCCCACCTGAAGAGAGCTTTCCTGTTTGACTTAGTGACTGACTTCATGTGGATCCGTAGCCACATGGAACCATCCCAGGTTTTATAGATCCAAGAATTAGCCCAGGCTTAATGGGGGAGCCAAGTTTATAAAATCTTTAGCGAGAAAAGTTGACAAAAAAAAAAGTCTTTTCCCTCCTTGGCAACTCAAATAGTCCTCTAGGTAAGGAATTTCATTCTCTGCAATCATATTACTTCCTTGCCCTAAGAATAATTTGATGAATTAAGAAGAAGTCTAAGATGAACAACTAACCAAGCAGAAATTATTTCCATGTCAAACAGCATACATAAGGTCTCAGTGGATCCTACATAAAAGCTTGTCATTGGTCTTCTCATCACTGACCAGCATGTCTGGGCTATCAAGACTTAGCTCCTTCATAAGTGGCAAGTAGGATATGGCTACAGACAGAATGCCCATCTGAGTTCCTCTTTCGCCTAACAACCAATGCTTAAGAACAGTTGGGGTATTTCTTTAAGCTGTTTACCCCACCACCAATTCTTGCTTTACTTTAAGCCTATATGTGACCAGAAAGGGGAGTTATAAATCCCCATTCTATGGATTTCCCTAAGAAAATGTTATCTCAATATCAACACTTAATTAAATGTCCAGATAGTGGCTGTTGTCATAAGTCTAATTCTCCCCCCAATCTATCTAGTCAGAATACACTTCAGCATCCTTTCCTGTGAACTTTTTAGTTCAACCAAAGTTTTTCTTTTGCAACAAATACAGAAGTGACCATGTATTCATGGATAAGAATACAGAGTGATCTCCCACAATTCAGAATCTTTATTTAAACGTATCCACGGGTTTGTTTTTAGTGCAAAGGTATTTTCGGTGTTAAGGAGGCCAAAATTACACCGCGTTTACTCCTCTGCCTCTCTGCCGCTGTTTTAGTCACCACGGTCTTTGTCCTGTTTTGGTTTTCGTGGGCAGTATCAAGGACACGCTTTTATTTTGGCCCTGTCAACACTTTCAGCTGGATTCATTTTGTCCAACTGGCCCCTTTACCAATCTAGTTAAAGTCGCTGAAACGCGTGTGTTTTGAGCACTAATTAAGAGCAAACATCTCATCTTAGATTTTCTAGTTTTTTTTTAAAAAAAAAAAATACCTATGGTATGATGCCATTTTACCTAATTGTCTTTCTTGGTTATCTTAATACTGAAGGGTGAGGGCTTAAACTTCAAACAAAATATTCTATGAAAAAATAAAATGATGAGTTACAAAGCCCTTCGAACAGCCCTGGCTTTTATAAGAGAACACACAGTGATCTTCCGTCATCCCATACAGCAATTCCAGTAAAGATGGGGGGAGGGGGGAGTAGAGAAAGCTCCTTTGGTGGCAGTACTCCAAATCAACTCCTGTAAAAAGGAATCTAATTATTTTATAGGACTTAATGCTTCATCCCATGTTTCCTGATGTGTCTCCCTATCTAAATATCTTATATTTTAATGCTTTCTATACTTCTTCTCAAATACATTACAGATCAAAGGATATCAGTCGGCCAACATATATCTGAACTCTGCGTTATCTGAAATAGGTTCCAGGACAATTCATAGAAAACAAAAACAAAAACTGAGCTCCTTGAAAATTAATGCTGTATATGATTTGATGGTAAATATTTCCATAACAGATGTAAAGGATATAGTGTTTGCTTCCAGAGAGGAGGCTGGATCTGCAGAACAAACACTGGCTATCCACCGGTAAATACCATACTTCCCATGATACTAAGGTACAATTTATTTTCTTCATGTTTAATGACATCAGTATTAGATGACCTGACTTTTTTTCTCAGTGTGTCCCAGTATCACTACACGCTTTCAAGAGCATTTCTTTAGAGGGTAATTAAATTGAAAGAATGCACATTCCAAAAAGAGAAAAAGGATTCCTTTGAGAAGTCTTTGGGGTACATTGAACAAGCCTGACCATGACTCATGAAGATATTTTACTTTCTTTTTCTAGCATGTTTGAAAACTCATCAGAACAGGTCTTTTATTCCCTATGAAGGAGGAGTGGGGGTAAAGGAATCCCCTAAAAATTAATCAGAGCTATCTCATTGGAATGGGTGGTTCACTCTCCCTCTCCCTCTCCCTCTCCTTCTCCCTCCCCCTCCCCTCTCCTCCCTCCCCTCTCCCTTCTCCCCTCTCCCTCCCCTCCCTCCCCTCCCCTCTCCCTCTCCCTTCTCCCTTTGCTTCTCCCTCTCCTTTTCCCTCTCTGCCTCCCTTCTCCCTCTCTCCCTGCCTCCCTCTCTCTCCCTTTAAAATCAGTAACAGAGGAAACACTGTTTACTTAAGGTTGAAGGCTCCACTCTTCCTACCCAATAGGTGCCCTGCTCAGAGGCTGCAGAGGGCAGACAAGAAGAGCTCTGTACTCTCAGCACTGATGAGCACATTTCTATCTTGGTCTTTGAGAGGGATCCAGAAGTGTATGGTCTCCTGTCACCCTAGGTAGAGCATATCCTATGACATCCAAACAGCTGTCAGTACTGGCCGACAAGACACTTGCTGGAAAAGCTGAACTTGCCAGCATTTTATTGGAAAAGTGGGGACATTGATAAATGCAGAAAAATTTTCACCTTACTGTTCATCTACACCCCCACACACACACACACACTCTTTTTTATCCTCACCCCTATTCCACATTGCACATGTGACTTTGACTCTGTTTCTACAAGGGATCATTTGGCTTTGACCTCTTTTAGAGCCAAAAGCTCTCATGTCTTAGGAATTTCTGCAAACAGCTAGTTTTATTAAAAACACGTTAGGGTAAAAATATGTGAAAATTAAGCAAGAAACGATGAGTGCTCTTATGATGTTCGTTTGATAATTTGGCTTAGAAAAATATCCCTGCAAGCCCTCTTCCCTCTCTCAGTATACCTCCAAAGTGAGTCGGAGACGCTTGGCTTTCCAGTGCAGAATATGTAGTTCTCAGCTGTCTCACTATAAAGTGATTTGTAGTGAGACATGGGGATGTTTCATTGTTCAGGATTGGGTTTTTGCTTTGCTTTGTTTTGTTTTCGGTTTTGTTTCTGGCTTGGTATTTGTTTTGCTTCTGCCATTGAGTTGCCTGTACTCTAAATAATCATCGCACAAAGGTTGGGAGGAAAAATACAATGCTGCTCTGAGAGTGAAAATCGCCCCATGTTTCACCAGAGGTGCAGGGCTGAAAATGACAAGGAGAGAGAAACCAATTGTTTACTCTCTCTTGCCTCCAGCAATATTTTTAGCTTTATCACATATCTTTTTCACATGGATGTGATTTTTTTTCCTCCGATGAAAAATATATGCTAAGAAGAAGAATGTCTGCAATTAACTAAAATAAAAGAGCAAACTGCAGCATGTGTTCCATGGGGTAATAAAGGCAGAAGGGCTCTTTGTGAAGAGACATTGCTCCAGGAAAATTCCTTTCTCTAACTGTGATGCATTTGCTTCTATTCTGCATTGTGAACCTCTCTGAAAATAGAAACTTTATGTTTAATTGATTTATTTGTAATGAATCTGGCTCCGGGTAAAGACTCTTTGAAGCTGATTGATTACTGCAACAAGCTTAAGATTTCATACCACAACAAACCTTTTTGTACTAATAAACAGTGGGACAATAAAGCTCTAGGGCATGGTGTTTCCCTTCACATTAAAGTGAGGATTTGCAACTTAAGTATGTGAGGGACATAGTTTATGCGCTCCCAAGAAGCAGACATAATGAACTATTTCTTTTAATGGCAGATTATCCCTGTTTCTATTTCCTGGAGTGAAGACCTCGCAAATTGATGTATCTGTCCTCTGAGGTTTTCAGAGAGGCATTATGGCATTTTAAAATATTAATATGAGAGTACATTTAGCTGAAAGTAGCTAGTCTAGGAGTCTCTTGTGGCTGCAATGCAGGTCACCAGAGACCTCCTGTCTCTCAAGGCAAATGATTTACTCTAAGTGTGTCATTAAGATACACTTTTTGGGAATTTATGATGGTGCTTTTTCACCAAGTTATACCTTTTCCATAAAAATTTAAGTATTTTATGCTATTTTCCCTCACTCTTATTCCTTAAAAACCTGGTCAGTGTCACGGGCAATTGTAAGTACCACCTCCTTCACTGCCACTGTGGGTTTGGGCAGAACACTGATTAACCAGGACTGCATGTCACATCTTGTTACAACTTTGCAGAGCAGAAGATGGCCCTAGGAGACTTTGAAAAGAACAGCAATTATTCCTCCAGTGGGGAAAGGGAGAAGAGGGTGGAGGTAAATTCAGATTCAATGTATGAATCAGATAATAGTAACAGAAAATACTAATCAAGTCGATGCCAAGGAAATCATTTAGGTAACATCTTCAGGATTATTCATTTAAAAAATAATCACCATGTGCTTTTGAGGTTTTCTTTCAGATAATGGGTGACCTGTTGGTTTAGCCTCTATGTATGCATATTGTTAGGAAATCAGGGTAGCTCTAATCGTACCTGAAACAGAGAGGGAGAATCAGCATGAGAGTCTCCTCTTTGGTTGATTATTCCCATATCACTGGATCTTAAGACCTTGAGATATCCACTGATAATAAATTGTAGCCTTCTCTCTATTGCATAAGAGAAATGGGAGTTGTCAGCTCTTGGATAATTGAGTCACTTCTGAATACACTACTTTTCTAGTGATCCAAATGATTTCAATCAAATAGAAAATCCTCTGTTGCACAGGTGTCTATTGGGGGTGGTAGCTACCTACAGATCTGTCTGAATGCCCAGCCTCAGTTTGATTCTGAAGTTACTGCTTCAGGACAGACAGTCCAGTACTGTCATCTTTTTCCTCCTCTGCATTGGGATACTCTATGGGCAGCACCAGCAGAAGCAGATGTGGTACATTTGCCTTAGGGTGACCTGGAGTTTAGTTTTTAAATATCTGTGTCTAAAGTTATAAGTTCATATAATAAAACTAGATCCAAAAGGAAAAACCTTTAAAATTGTGATGAAATCCAACAGTCTAAGTTTATTTTTTCTATCAGGGGACAAGCCACTTAATTAGTGTATTGAGGTTAGAATTCTATTGTCAATTAGAATAAAACTAATCATAACATTCCAGCAACAAATATAAAGATGGTGCTCTTGTAATCCCTTGTGCAGCGACAATCATTTACTCACAATACTAGTGAACTAGTGAACCCAATAGACAGGATTCCTCAATGCAGGCTCCTCATTCTCCCCACAGTCTCAGATGCCATTTGTCAATGGAGTGTTGTAAACTTCCTTGAGCAGTGAGATTAGAGCTACTGTGTGCATTCTGGAACTACATTTTAGCAGTAATCTTGTAAAACCTGTTTTCTCTATTTGCAAACTCAATGACCCAGTTGACTATTCCTAGAGGATGTATACAAGTGCCATCAAGAAAAAGATGAATTAAATTTGATAATATTATAGAGAAATCAGTGTTCTATTATAACATGGGTATGTCATAGCAGTGAAGTCATGCTTTTCAAGACGAAATCATTAAGTATATAAACATGTCTTGGATGCATTATTCAAAGGATTGCCATTTACATTTTTAATAAGGGCCAATATAATTTTAGGAAGGCAAAAATTTATATTATAAAAACCTAAACCAGTGGTATCCAGTCACCCCTATTATTTACAGTGTTATCTACTTCCAGTTCACTGCCCAAATTATTACTTTCTGTCTAGACCAGATTCACCTAATACTTTATTGATAAAAACATCTTATATTTATGTCTTAATTCTCATTTGGAGGACTCAGAGGCTTCACAGACATTACCTCATTCAGATGTCCACAATGCATCTCTGAGGTAGAGAGGTGACAGCATTATAAATGTTAATGATGACATTAATACCAATGTTTATGCAGTGTCTTTCCCCCTCAGGAAATTTTTGTTGTATATATTCTTTCATTCCTCCCAAAACCAAAATGATGTGCATTAAAAGCAAGAATTATTGTCTCTAAAATGGATGTGACAGGAAGTGAAAGGGAGCATGTGCCTGTGGAACTGACATGGTCAACATCCCATTAGATTCATTCTAATAATATTTATAAATACTTTTATGAGTATTTCCTTAACCTTTCCACTCCTGGTAATAATCATGTGCCTAATCATTCTTTCTATGCCTGATTTTCTTTTTGCTTCCTTTAGTGTCTTATCTTTCCCTATGCAGCTCTTTCCATTACAGAAATCACATGGCTTCAAAGTGAGCCCCCAGTAGGCCTCAAGTAGGCCATTGCCTTAGTAAATCGTTGAGTCCTCTGTAATTCAGTTCCTCATATAAAAATGAGAATATAGTATCTGTTCCAGTTGCTGGTAGGGTAGCCTGAAGGACCAAATCAGGTATATTTGAAAAAGCAGGTTGTGAGCTGCAATGCATCCTTCAGTGAACATTGTATAATAATAGCATGATATTACTGAGCACAGAAATAACTGATCCCTTAGCCAGCAAGCAGGCAATGAGCCTCCTTCTGAACTCGCTTTATCACAGCTGAGAGCCAAACAGAATGGAGGAACTGAAAAAAATAAGTAAGGTTTGAAAATGTTTTTCAAATGAAGATAGAATTACAGAGACCTTACAAGAATATTAATACTTACAAACATCTACATCTTCCGGTTTGGGTTGTCATTTGTGTAGCCATGCCTATATTAAGCTACTTGACTTTTATATTTTTCCCCAAATACTACTAACTTCTTTCTTCAGTAGAAAAGGTCATTTCAAGTATGGTACATACTTAGAATCCAGCTTAGGGAGGTGGAAACAGAAACATATTGAGTTTGGGATCAATCTGAGCCCAAACAGGGAATTTGAGGCTATTTTTGGATATACAGCAAGACTTTGTCTCAAACAAAACAAAATATCATTTCTGACTTTTTTTTACTTCATAACCAACACTGAGTTCAGTCAAAATTCACTAATTTTATTGCCTTTTGAAGGCAAAGTTTGGGGAGACTTTGAGAGGATTTGGTCAAGCATGCCCCTCTCCTCCCTCCCCTCACCCCCTCACTATATTTTATTATGATAGAAAGGTAAATCATAATTAGAAACATACTTTAAAACTAATGGTCTTTAGATTTACTTAGGTAACGAAATGAGAACCTACGTCGGTTGTAACTAAGCTTTTAAAAAAAGATCCGGGTCTTGAGTGATGACTCAGCTGTGAAAAGCATTGGCTGCTCTTCCAATGGATCTGTTCCACATGGTAGTTCACAACCTTCTGTAACGCTGGTTCCAGCGGAATCTAATGTTCTTGTCTTTTAAGAAAAGGTCCAAGGAAAAGCAACTTTCACAATCATATGGTCTTCTAAACATAAAAAAAAGTAAATAATGTGATTTGTTGTTAGAGAAACTGTTCTTTCCTTTATAGCCTTGTCATTCCAAGAGCATATCTGAAATGTGTCAACATCTCTGCCTGTCTTGTTAAGTTTGACATCAAAAGGAAATACCGAAATAAATGTTATTGCATGGTTTTCTCTCTCGCTTTACTTTTTCTTTTATTTTAACGATTTATTTATTTTATTTTATGTATCGGATTGGATGTCTACCTGTATATACGTGCACCACATATAATCTGCTGTCTTCCAAGGTCAGAAGACAGTGTTAGACTTTTCTGGAACTTGAGTTGTGTGGAGGCTGGGAACTGAACTCAGGTCCTCTGCATGAGCAGTGAATGCTCTTCAAAGCTGGGCCATCTCTCCAGACTTTCTCCTGCTTTTCTTATTTTTGTCATAATTACAATAGACCTCTGTTTTTAATTTTTTAGTAAGCCATATCTGCTTACTAGATTGATGAATTACCTTGTCTCTTCCTCACTGATTTTTATCTATCTTCTTCTTTGTTTATGTCATTCACTATTGATATATTTATTCTTGCTAAAGTCTAAAATATCCAAATTTATAAAGTGTATAATTAGAAATAACTATAAAATAATTTCAAATAGCATTTTTAAAAACAGATGTAAATTGGTTTCCTTGTACACTTTCAGTACTTACTACTAGTGTTTACTTAATATTTTAAAATGTTCCAATTTCAGCAAACTATTCCTTTTTCATTGCAAAAATTGTTCAACTGTCTAATCTCCACTAGTGTTAGCCAGTTTTTTATTCATTAACATTTTATATGAATATTTTAGCAGCAACACTTAAAGTTGTAAGCAAACCTCCAGTTAAATGTTTTTTTCTATACATAAAAAAGAATTTCAAATTTGAAATAAAATGAATACTGTGATAGTTACTACAGGTGGTTTTCATTTTATTTTTTCAATTAACATTTTCAATGCCACTGTTCAAGGAAATGCACATTATTAAAATTTCAGAATACTTTGTAGTGAATATTGGCCCCCGAAGCCAAAGGTTGCCTGCACAACCCATACTGTGGGATTTAGAAATTTCTGTATTTACATTTGAAACATCTAAATCTACAGCCTGTTCTCTGGATCAAAAATCTACATGATTCATATCCCTTTTAGAGAGCCATCTAAAAGTAAAACATAAGAAACAATTATAGTCATTATTGGTAAATGAGTTCTTATGAACTATACCTGTACTTCCTGGAGTTAAATTGTTAAACAAGAATGATTTAAGATAATTCCCAATCCTAAAAGGGGTTCCTGTGATCAATTCTAATCCTGCTTGCCACACCCAATAGCTATTCTGAGTCCAAATCAGAGAAGACATTTGAGGCAATTCCCTCACACTGAACAGGGCACAGGTTAAAGGGGAGGGGGTTAGTCAGTCATGCTTGGTTCTGAGCAAGCTAAATTAATGTTATCCAAAAGAAAACTCTGAGCATGGCAATCTGTCATCTTGGCTTTACAAGGAATGCCAGCAACAAATGTTCAAGTGGACAAAAATATCTCCTCCATTCATAATAAAGGGATGAGGGTGTGGTCATGCATCCGCAGATCAAAGAGAAGTTGACATTTAGAGCTTATTAATAAATCTTATGCTTTGGTAAAGAGAAATATTGAGTCACAAAGACTGCAGACACTAATTCCAGAGTAATTACATGATGGATAAGGACCCTTGGAAGTACCAAGTAGCTGAGAAATAAATATAGAAGGACCACTGCAATACCTAAGTAATGTATTCATCAGGGGCTCTAAAACAATATTGGAAAAGTGAATCTTAGAGTATTAATTCGTCAAGATCTCCCCTTAGGAAAGAAGCCTTGAGAGCACAGTAAAGGGTCACTTTTTACTGTTTATTTTAACAAAAGGATGGGATTGCATTAGTGTAGGACAAAGTAAATATTGATTTGAGAACCCAGAGCATACAGTAAAACATCAACCTTTTAAACCCTTTTAAAGAAATCCAGTCATAAATAAAGTTCATCTGTACTATATTGTCTTCTTCAGGAAAACAATTGATACATAATTCATCCATAAAGTATCTTCACATTATCTTTACTGATGGCTATCCAGACAGCCTAGTCACACTAACATTATGGCATAGAGAGTACATTTGTCCACCCTTCCAAAAGGGTGTGTTGTACTATGTATTGCAATGCTGTTTTATTTATGGCATGATCTATAAGGGCAACTTTTAATAGTTCCACATGAGCTGAGTGCTAAAAGACAGAGATGACAAATGTTAGTATTATTGTAACCATGATAAAAATAGAATCAATAATTGCACTTTTGGAATCAGGAAAAATAACTTTGAACTATACCAGGTCATGTCTTGTTCATTTATCTACTATAATTTTATGCAAAAAGAAAACACCATAATCAGACTAAGAATGTGATGCTTCACAACAATAAGGATTACTATCAATTAACATTTATTTCCATGAATATAATAGGCCACAATGGTTGCAGTGGCATTATTTGAGACATGTGTGTTTTAAAAACCTATTCGACATTTGTTTATTGTGAGGTTTGGGGTGAAACAGGAAGGGGCCCTATTTTTGAGGTCCGAAGACTTAAACATGAAGGTAAATATGATATGATCATCGTTGTCTAGGAACTTAGAGTATCATTCCCAGAAATAACATTTGTCCTGGGTTATTGTAGGTTTACACAAGCTCCAATTGGCTTGTGTGTATGCCAATTAGGTGAGAGGTTAAGACCAACAAGAAGAGGCCTGCTAAACCTGAAAGAGTTTTCGTTTGGGTTCTTAGCTCCATCACTCCTTCCCTTGATGTTGTAGAGGATGTGACAGAGAGAAAATGAGAAAGTGAGCCTTTGGATGTCTCTGAGCTGGAGGGTGGAGCCAAACAGATTGTATGTATCCCAGACTTTCCATAATCAGTCTCCAACCATAGAATATTTCTCTCTGCTGGCTCCAGTCACAGTCTAGGGCCCCTTCTTCCTTCTCTGTCTTATTATGGGCTATATCTACCTCCTGATTCTATTACCAGTGTGTTCCTTAACTTCCGCTGCTCTGGTTCAGGGGATTTAACAAAAGAAAATGATTCAAAATTATGTTAAATTTTATGCATATGACCATTAGTAGGAACACTGTTCATAATAAGGATTATTTAAAGATAGCTTGTATGTTAGTTAAGAGTTGCTTTGAGCCGGGCAGTAGTGGTGCATGCTTTTAATCTCAGCGCTCGGGAGGCAGAGCCAGGCAGATCTCTGTGAGTTCAAAGCCAGCCTGGGCTACAGAGTGAGTTCCAGGAAAGGCGCAAAGCTACACAGAGAAACCCTGTCTCGAAAAAAACAAAAGAAGAAAGAAGAAGGAGGAGGAGAGGAGGAGGAGGAGGAGGAGGAGGAGGAGAAGAAGAAAAAAAAAGAAGAAGAAGAAGAAGAAGAGAGAAGAAGAAGAAGGAGAAGGAGAAGAAGAAGAAGAAGAAGAAGAAGAAGAAAAGTTGCTTTGAGATGTGATATGCCTATTTTGACAAATGGGATGAGTCACCTTCCCCGGGTACTAAAGAGTTACTTGAAAGTTTAGATTGTTTTCTAATTGCTTTGGCTCATGGAACTCCCTTACCCTAGTTCTTTTAGAAAGGTTTATTCAGGGGCATCAAGACCATGATGGGGAAACTTACAGACACAACTGAACCAAGCTAGTGGGAACTCGTGAACTTTAGACCAACAGCTGTGGAGCCTGCATGGGACTGGACTAAGCCCTTTGCATAAGCTAGACAGTTGTATAACATGGTTTGTTTAAGGGGAGCCTGGCAGTGGGAATAGGATCTATCCCTGGTACATGAACTGGTGCTTTTTGGAGCTCATTACCTATGGTGGGACACTTTGTACAGCCTTGATGTGGGAGAGGGAGAGGCGCCCTTGGACCTGCCTCAACTGAATGTACCAGGCTTTGCTGACTCCCCATGGGAGGACCTACCTTTTTGGAGGAGGGGATGGGGTGGGCTTCAGGGGAAGACTTGTGGGGAGCGGGAGTGTTGGAGCCCATTTAGATTTCTTAGTGACTTTAACCAGCAGTACTGCATAAAGAGGATGATTAGACCATGGGCCTGAGTACCAGGTGTTTGAGATGGTCTGGATTTGGCTGTGCTGGTAGGAGGTCTTTTGCTCCACCCCTTGGCATTCCTTTAAAAGCCTTTGGCAGAGAGTCAGGGAGCCAGTGGATAAGGATCCAGGCCCACCTCAGGCTATCCTGTGTTTCTCTCTGTTTCTCTCCCCTTTTTATTTCTGCCTAAGTCTCTTATCCCTCGTTTTTCAAGAGTCTCTGGGGTAAATAAATGTGGGAGCTGATCTCCCATATGGGAGGGGGGGGTGAGATTTGTGGTTGGTATGTAAAATTAGTAAAAGAAATTCCTAATAAAAAGTAATTAAAAAATAAATTTTATCCAAAGATTATTGGATATGAAGGTGCAGAGACTTCATTTCAAATGGGAACATCCCTGAAGGAATGTCTCTTTAGTGTTAGCCTCAGTATTTGGCAGTACCATTTCATGACAGCAGAGAACATGAACATTTTTCACATCACTTTATCCATGGAATTTACCATATAGATGTTCAATAGAGATCTATTGCATCAAAAATTCAGTTTACTAATTAACATGTAGGCAATGCAGTTTCAGATAACTATTTTTTTCTTCATGTATTTCAGGATTGTTTTAAGATGTTAAATGATTATGTAATAGAAATTCATCCATCGACATTTAAAAGTACATGTGCATATACATTTCAGCTTAAACATACCGAATTTTCTAAGAAGAATAAGATACTTTATGGATAAGATTACAAAGAGAACATTTAATCACAAAACATTTAAATATTACATGTCCAGTAAAAACCTTAAGAATTCAGACTCACACATAGTAATCTTTCACTGATTCAAGAAGATGGCCAAAGTATATATGAAGAACCAGATGTTTTGGGGAATATGTAATGGAAAATGGCATCATTTTCCTTCATTCTATAGCCAGAACTGATGTAGTCTCTACATCAGAGTTTACTGACTTCTCCATCCTGTCTCCAACAGTAACAGGTAGTTGTTAATGCTTTAAAAGATACCAAACTACTGCCACTAACTTAAGGTCAAAATGTCCTCTGTCATTTTTAGAGCTGCATGTTTTACTCACAACAGACCTTTGTGTTCCCTGTAAAGCAATGCCAATGCCTTTTAATAGGGTTGTGTTTTTGGGAGTGCTTGTTCTTCACATTTCAACAAGGGCTTGCATTCACAATTTTATTTACCTGATCAAAAATAATGAAATGAGGAAGAGATTCAATTTAAAGATATTGAGAGATTATGGCTAACCCTTTTGTGGGAGTTATTTGTAATTAAAAAAAAAAAAAACATAGCTAGAACAAGTAATAAGTATTTCGTTCTCTGACCAGAAATAGAAACTCAATCATCAAGAAATCACTGCACAAAACTTTTTTTAAGGATTCTCAATCTTCCAGGATTCCTATAAAAGATCAGTGGGAAATCACCGAAGAAAGTGAATTGGGTCTAAGCTCCAGTCATGCATTATTTAAACTGTACTCTTTATAATGGGACATGACCTTCAGTGGCTTCCTGTGGACTGATATGACTTGGGCCTGGCTAGCGTCTCCCCCGAGCCAAGCCAAGCCAAGCCATTGCACTCACCACAGTGAAAGACAAATTCAAAGCCTTCTGTGTCTCACTAGTTTTGTTTTCCAGTAAGGAGAAGAGGCGCTAGCTACACCGCCTTGCCTCTAATAAGCTTTCATGATTCTTCAGTCCAAAGTTTTTATCTGGAAGCAATTAGTCATTAGTCCAGTCAAAACAAGGCAAAATAACACATACAAAATAGGCTCTTTAATGTAACTGTTTAAGTCAAGATGGGTCACTGGCACTCCTTTTCAGTCCCAGAAGTCCAGTGTCTCACGTCCATCCTCTCTTTCCCTACTCTTTGGAAAATGATGGTAAACGATGAGCATTTACTTTTCCCAGCTCTAGATCTGGTAATTCCTCTATCAATCACTTCCTCTGATTTCCTGTGCTCTCTAATTCTTCCTCTCTTAATCTTAATCAGCCATGCTTAGGTTCCTTCTAGTTAAGCAGAGAGAAAAACATCCACTAAACCTTCTAATTTCCAAATAATTATTTATGTGACTTCTTTCCCCAAGACACAAATCATACTTGTTCTTGTCATCTTCTCAACTCCCATTCATTTTTCAAGCCACCTCACTTAACAGTTTACCTTATCTGTTGTTCCAGTAACTACCCAGTCATATACACCAAAGCACACTGGTGCATTAAACTCTATTTCCATTTACCTGCTTTTTTCTTAGCTTCCTCAACACCCCAATAAGCTACCTTCCACACTACTGCAAGACTACTGAAGTAACCCACGTGTTTGATTTTGGTGAATGCTCAAAGACTATCAAAGTGCTCCTCATCCAGAGTAGAGCATTTACATTCCTTAACATGTCAGTTGTATAATTTTTTTTTTTTATTATCATCTCTGGTGACTCTATGTAGCTGATTCAATGGATGGGCCGCCTCTTGGATGGCTTCATACTTTAAAGAGAAGGCTAGATTCTTCACTCTTCTTCTAGGGACCAGTGTAATGAGGCCCACCATAAATGATTTATGGAATATCATATTACCATTTGGTTATTAGTATAGAAAAGGGGAAGACTCTACTCTGGGTTACTCTTTCATGCCCCTCGCCAACATTAGAGATAAACAGAAATACAACATGGAAGAAAAAGTTGGAGCTAATTACCTTAACAGCATTTAGCCTAATGCTTCTTTTAAGAATTTAATTTCTTTCCTTCACCCATAGTTAATTAAAATATATATAAAATATAATTTGTCATTTTCAACTGCACATTATAACAGTGAATGTACTAAGTCTTGGGTAACACCTCTAGAACTTTTTCTTCATGCAAAACCAAAACTCTGTGTCCACTGTGTAATTCTTCACTAGTCTCCTCACTCTAGCTGAAGCAACCATCATTTGATTATCTGTTTCTATGAGCTTGATTACTTCAGGTCGTTCATATAAGCACAATACTTTAGTATTTTGTGTGAATTTCTTCACCTTTTTGTTTTATGTGCTTTTTTTCATCTAACATAATGTTCTTGGGGGTCTATCCATATTATAGGATATAAGAGGATTATTTTCCTTTTTTAGATGCTGAGTTTAATGTAGATGATACATTTAACACATTTTCTTCATCTGTTATTCATTGCTGGCATTTTGGTTGTTTCTACTTCTTGGTTATTGTGAATATGTAGATAAAACTGAAATGGATATGGGTATATAACCTAGACCAATTCTTTTTGTTTATTTTTTTTAATGATGGAGATTGAACCCAGGGCCTTACACACACCAGGTAAGCACTATATCTCTGAGAAACACTCCTAGTCAGAGTCAAATTCTCTGTGTGGCAAGACATGAGAGTGTGCTTAAGTGTGTCCATGTTCATGTGTATGCAAGTGTACATGGGTACATAGGTGCATATACATGAATAAGGATGTGTGTGTGTGTGTGTGTGTGTGTGTGTGTGTGTGTGTGTGTGACTATGGAGACCTAAAGACAGCTTCAGATGTCATTCCTCAGAAACTGTCCACCCTGTTTCCTGAGGCATGGTATCTCACTGGCCTGAAGCTTTCTGGGTAGGCTATGCTGGCTGGCCTAGGAGTCTGTCTGTCTCGGCCTCCCCAGTGTTGGGATTACAAGTGTGCAACACCACCCTTTATGTTCTTTACTTGTACAGTAAGCCTTTTACCAACTGAGCTATTTCCACAGCCTTTTGGTCTAATTCTTGATCCTCAGCAGATCCAGACTCACAGGTGACCCAACTCATTCCCCACATGAATGTCAAAATGTGGATAATAAAAATGGAGATTTGCCTTGAGTTTATCCTCAGTCTCCTCCTACACATAAAACTACTTTGTAAGAGAGGGTATTAACAGGGATAGCAGAAGACACCAGCTTAGCTAGTCAAACAGATACAACAGTATACACCATCTCATTCTGTCTTGTGTTGCCTTTCCTAATACACAAATGCATCTTTTTGCTTCTACTACATATTGAAGTTCTTAAGTACCCATATGCATCAATTACATAATAAAAATGAAATCCTAGATGTTGTTATTTTCTGGCACATTATTCACTCATATTCTGATGCACTACTCTGTACTTAAATACAGACAGCAAAAAGAATGAGATTATTGGTCTCTATCATTAAAAATTTTAAAACCAAGTAATAAAAACTGAAGTCTGACCAAATAATTATACTGCAACATGACCAGTGCAGAGTGAGTAAATGAAGAAAACTTTATGAAGTGCTCAAGAGAGACACTGCCCAGATCAGGACAATACAGGGAAAAATACACAACAGTTTCCTGAAGGAAGAGACATTGAAGCCAAGGATTAGAGGATGAATATGTACTAATGCTATGCAGAGCAAAATCCACCAATGAGGCCCATCAGGGACATCAGATAATTTAACAAGAAAAAAAATGAATTTTAGAAGATTTTTCAGCTGAGGACTAGCCAGACTTTGAAAATGATGGTGAGATAAAATGCAACCTTGAGAACTGAATTGGGAGTAAATTAATTGGAGTCAACTAATGGAAATTATCTGAAAGCTAGATCTTAAAAGCCTTGTTTAGCATATGTGATTTTGTAAAAAACATATAAGACAAATGACCAAACCAATCAGCTATGTAGAGAACAATCCCAATGGTGCAGAAAAGCCTACCCACTGTACATTACGTTTCTATTTACACATAAACCCCCAACTTACTTACTATTTTATACATCACCTTCAAGACACTTTCAAAGACACTTTACATTCTCATCTCTTGCAAAATCTAATCCATTCAAATATGGCCTTACTGGTTGTACTGAAACAGTACTTCAGTACTGGTTGTACTGAAACAGAATAAAAGAGAAATAAATGGAATTATTAAGTTGTTTTCCCAAATCTTATCATAGAATGAAGACAGAAAATTGGAATAGTCTAAGGGGCAGGGGACATGTGACATACTTCACTTAAAAACGTGGTGGGTGAAAATCTCCAGGATGTATAAATTCTTGGAACAATATTTAATTGGCTGATGCTGGATTTGATAAACACAGAGATCTTTCTGTTTGACAGTTAGCAATGTACCAGCACTAACCCTCTTGGTGAGGTGTGTAATTGTTCACTGGGTGGAAAAGTGGATGACATCATCCAGCACCATGACAACAAGGTGATTACTTCCAGTTTATATTGAGTGTTGTTAAAATGCTGCCTGATAATTATTTCCACGTGGTAGAGTCATCTCAGAAAGACAATTGGAAAAGGAGACAAAAGCGTTCATCAAGATGTTGGACATGTGGCCATAAAAAATGTATTTTAAAGCTAGAAATTTCTCCAAATTTAGGAATAATGCTTATGATCCCAAAATAAAATGTAATAAATCAGGAGTCAATAAAGTACTCAGTGACCTGATGCATAGAACCCCACTTATAGACATCAAAATTATTTTATATTTATCTTAAATATTTGATTACTCAAAAGAAGGGAACCAGCTGTGACTTTCTGGTAAAATTAAATATAATAAAATGACAACTATGTGTATATAGCAATCAATCAATAGGATATCTTCATTTTTAAAAAATGGTTTGGTTTTATTTGAATGTTTTAAACCACTGAAGTAGAATGGAAATGACTTCTTTGCTTCTGCTCCTTCTTTCGTAACACAGTTAGTACCAGGCTGAGCAGGATGTGAGGAGGCAGGTGTGTGAACATGAGAGCTACGACTTTAACAGCAGGCCTTCCTGGTCTCTCACAATGCTATTAATTTGTCACCTTCTGTGAATGTTTTCCAACTTGCTTCATAGATTCCACCACCTATCTTCCCCATAGCTGGTTTCATCATTATGATTGATGGTGTTTTCAGCACCCTAGACCTCCAATTCACCTCCATTTGCCTGTGAGTATGACTTTTCCCTTCCATCTGCTCAGAAGACTCACATCTATAAAGCATCCATTTTTGTGCTATCATCACTCGAACACTTTCGTTTTAACCACCAGACTCAGAGATGCTGAAACCTGTCAGTCAGAGTCCAATCTCTCTGCCACGCCCACTCCTCATATCCACTAACCTTGCTAATGGGTCTCCACACTAGTGTTTTGCATCCAGTCTATGTCCTCGGCACTCTCTGCTCTGTGTCTCAATTCCTTTCTAGCTCCAACTAGTTCATTTGTTTTTCTGCCTCCTTGAATGTCACAACCCCCCTCTTCTGGTTATCAGGACCTACTAGCCCATCTCAGATTTCCTCCACAGCTGTCCTGCCAGTCCTCAGTACTGAGCAAATCTCACTGTATCTTTTCTCTGCTCTTATTATCCTACTGTCAAATGTCACTGCAGAAAGTCAAGAGAGAACCAGTTGGTTCAACTACAAATTCATGACTAAACTCAGCCCCTGGGGGGACCTCCTCAGTATCCTTTCATTCACCTAATTTTCAACCAGTTTTTCTACAGTCACCTTTACAAACTCTTTCACTCTCAGCCCTTATGCCTTCCCTCTCCCATCACTCCCAGCAAACGACCTCACCTCCTATTTCCCTGAGTTAGGTCATCAGACATGCACTCTCAAAGCTATCTCCCTAGCTGCCTCCTCTCTGGTCCTTCTCTTCTAGAGCCAAGCATCAGATCAGCAGATCATACATGCAGCCAGTAGATCCTACCAGAATGAGGAGCAAATAAAAGCTCTGTTTCTCACATAGGTATTAGGACACAGAGAACAGAGAATCTAGTAGTGAAGACATGCCCAGCCAGTTCTTCTCCTGCTGTTGTGATAAAATGTCGGGGGGCGGGGGTTCTTAAAGGGGAAAGAATTGTTTGTTTGTTTATTTGTTTATTTGTTTCTAACAGTTCCGGTCTATCATGACAGAAGAGACACAGCAAAGGGAACTTGAAGCGGCTGGTCACATTACACTCACTGTCAGAAGGGAGCAATGATATGCTGCTGTTCAGTTCACTCTCTATTCAGTCCAGTCGCCTGATGGCTCTTCCCACATCAATTAACGTAATCAAGATACCCACACACGTGTATAGTATACCAAAGGCCTAGATTTCATGTAGTTGACAATTATATTTACATCACAACAGTTCAGGTAGGTCTCTGTGCAAGAACATCAGGGAGCCAAGAAAGCTGAGAATAATGACTTTCTCCAAAGGAAGATGGTGGGCATGAATTCCATAAGACTCATCAAAGGGCTCAGAGTGTATTTTACCATTTCAAGAGTGTGAGTCTTATGTGACTATTCCAAAGTTATCTAAAGTTGCACTGAAGTACCCTAGGTTCTATAATGAATTAGGTTCTGGAAATCTACAGTCTTGAGTCTTTCAAAGCAAGGTATACTCAACTCTAGAGGCAGTCTTCATCATGTAGAAAACCACTAAATTTTAAAAATCCATCTTTATATGTGTTCATCTATCTTACTGTGTGCTGCTCTTTGTGGATCTGCTATATTATTTTTCTCAAAAATCCTAAAACTGGAAAGCCTAAGCGCCTTGCATTACATATTCCAAATAACAACTCCTTGCCATTCAATGGGTGTAAAGTTTCGGTTATTACAAAAAAAAAAAAAAAAAATGCTGGTCTGCTGCACAGCATTGCACTTGTGTGGTAAATGAAAATGACTTAAAGAGATTCAATGTGCTTCTGGACAAAACTGTCTTCAAAAGTAGATTTTGACTTGCATTGCCTGCTTCCCCGAGAGTGAAAATCCACGTGGTGACACAATCTTCACATTGCCTTCTCACAAGGCACTTACTCTCAATGCTTGGCTCTCACACCTTTTCTTTTCTCCCCCGACCACCCTAGTGTCAGCGCTGGTGAGCACTTCTCTAACTGGTGAGATTGCCTTTGCTGGACTCTAACTATGTGATCTTCTCCTGTCTTAAGGTTCTCGCCACACCTGAGTCTCTTTGCTTTGTCTGACTCTGTTCAGCATTAATTAGGGATATTGTGTGGGGTGCAGGCCCTAGTTCCTTCACTTTGCACCCTTGGGTCACATAATACTCAGTGCCTGGCTCTCACTTTTACGTCACTCCCTTCAGTATCTCTCCCATCGTGGACAGTTTCATCTCTCTACCAATAACTCCATGTATCTGAGATAAATCCAAAATTGAGATAATTGAAGGACCGATTCTTTTGAGCCATGTTATCAGATTCAAATCTTAGCTCTGTCTCTGAACCCTAGAGTGTTTGCTTCCTGGTTACACTATGAGACTCTTCAGTGTATACAGTAACTATAATGTGAGACTAAAATAACACTTCACACTTTATAGCTACAATGTATGAGCAAAATAGTTACTTTAGCATGAATGCAGTGTACAAATAGTCAGTTTTGTTACTAATTAGCCCTTCTGTTTTGTACCTAGTTTGTATCTACTCCCTTTTCAGTTAATGACAACTGGGGTCAACTTGATCATCTATACCCATACACTCATGATCATCTTCTAACTTCTCTCCACACCCCATGATGCTTCATATCCAGGATCTATACCCTACACAAAGTTTTAATCTCCCTTGTTCTTCTCCTCTACTACAGGTCAATTTGAGATAAAGAAGTTTTAGAATTGGGGAATAGCAGGCACTAACAGAGAATCAAATATTGCTGAATATACCTGAAAATTCCATTGTATAGATGAATGCTCCTACCAGATGTCACTGTTCACTGCCTTTCCCTCCCAAGTTCCCAGAATCTAGCACAGATGTGATAAATATATCTGGATATATATATAAACTGGAAAGGAATGAAATGTATATATGTATATTCATTCCTTTCCAGTTTAACTATATTGCTGACTTGAAGGCCCTCATTACTATATGGGCACAGATCATCACAATGGCTGCCCATCTGACCTATAGTTGGAGCTTCTCCTCTGAAAAACTTCTAGGTCATATTCCTGTCAGAGACAGTCCCAGGAAACACAGATGGTATTGTGATACTCTATTGCTCAGAGTCTTTGAAGTTTAGCCCTAGTCTAGAAAGGCATGGCCTTTCTAGTTAGTCTCCTCCTCTATTCACACAACTATTCACACACACTGCTGTAATTGATGGCTGGTGCCTGAATCCAGAAGGAGTATGTGCCAATATATTGGAACCTTGCCCACCATTCAGATGGCTCTACTTCCAAAAGGACCTTGTAAAAAATGCTTTCTTCGGGTCTTGCTTTCCTAAACATTTCAGGAAGTCATTTGTTTTGGATATGTATTCTCTGTCTGTAGTAGCTCTTGTTCTGTACCCATTTTTAAAAAGTGCTGTATGTCTGGGAAGACAGCTTACAACAGACATACCTTTCCAAACAGGCTTTACCAGGTTCTCTATGGTACCTCTTCTTCTAGGCTGACATGTTCTTACCTGAGATCATCAAAGGAGCTAAAGCTTAGTTTCTCCTTTCTTCTTGACTAGGTGCTGTTCAGTGGTAAGAGAAAAAACACACACCTCTGTATGTTTCACATGTAGTCCACACATCAAAGGCAATTGGATGAGGTCAGTGTGAGTTGGTAAATGACAAGTCACTGGAAAAGTGAAGAACATCCTGTGTAAGAATAAAAACATCCACCCATTTCTACTATGACTGCTTTTATTTGCATATCACTTTAGGTCTCCTTTAACTCCTAGCTTTCCGCTCCTGAAGTGTGAACTGAGGCAATTTCTCTGATTAGAGAGTTCCAAAGAAGAAGCAGACATGTTCACATCAGATGCTTACAGATGACTGCTCTATTCGCCTGTAAGGAGTGTCTGTCTAGTCTGCACAGCTAGGCCATAAGCAATTAGAGCAATCACTGTCACCTTGCTATGAGAAAGGAGAAAAGGGAAGAAAGAAAGAAAGAAAGAAAGAAAGAAAGAAAGAAAGAAAGAAAGAAAGAAAGAAAGAAAGAAAGAAAAGTAGGAAGGTAGGAAGGAAGGAAGGAAGGAAGGAAGGAAGGAAGGAAGGAAGGAAGGAAGAGGGAGATTAAAAGGGAATAAATTTAATTCTATACTATTAACAAGTCAGTTAATTTCATATATATATACATATATCCATCTATTTTAATTACTATCAATAATATTAACAGTTTTGATCTTTATTCTTTATTCTATTCTCTATCTTTATTCTAATCTCTATTCTCATCCTTAATTAGCACCAAATTTAAGGAAAATGGGAGACAATAACTACTGCTTAGCTCTGCAACACACCAAGAAAGAATTAAGGAATAAGAGGACTAGTAAACAAAGAATAAAAACATGAAAAAAAAATCTTAAGCATTTTGGACATAATAAGAGATGAAACATGTTTTTAAGTAAAACTTTATTGCAGAGAACTTTCAAATAAAAGAGAAACATTCGTTGCTGAGAATATACAGACCCAGAGTCGGTATGAAATATTTTTAAATAAAAACACAGTGGCGCGTGCCAGGTGTAGTGGCCTGTTAAGAAGAAAAGTGAAAGCTGTGGTGGGAGCTCACTGAGCAGTCGAGGCTTTGAACTAGAAGTGGAGAGACAGACTGATGCACGTCATAAGAAACACGTGGGGAAAATGAATGTCTTTCGGTGTTACAGAAGGCACAAAGAATAATCCTGAATGCTCATGAATCACCTGGCAATTGCAATGGACAGGATTAAGTCTATCTTGCAAAGGAGGAAACTGGGTCGGTCCCTTGTAAGGTAGGCAGCCATTGTTACCCACCAGTGCATCTCAGAGTACTCATTAAGACAAAGGGGAGGAGGGGAGAAATCCGGTGGTGGAAAGTTTTCATGAATCATCACCTGTGATGGGGTGGCTTACAGTACTGCAGCTGCCTCTGAAGCCATTCATGCTTTTTAATGTGAAAAAAAAAAGTGAGAGGAAACTTAAAACACGTAGATGGAAGGTAAACATAGTCTTGTTTTCTGCCCTCCATGATTCTGAGTAGTAGATCTGAAGTGGACATCTGAAAACTGTGTTTTCATTAAATGCTTGAGACAGTTTAATTCGAGACAGGCTTTGAGGATGTAATGACCGTTTCCATTTATTTATCTATTTACTTATTTATTTATGGGGTCTGCCGGCCTGTGCGGGGGGTGGGGGGGGGAGTTGCGGTGTGTGCCACAGAGTATATGGGGAAGACAGAAAATAACTTCAGAAAGTTGGTTCTCTCCTCTTACAGTGTGAGCTGCAGGGATTGAACTCAAGTCATCAGCCCCAGCGGCAGGTGCCTTTATCCACTAAGCCATGGCACCAGCCCAACAATCTTGAGTCACTGCTCTCACCATATCATCCCTTGCTTAACCAATGAAAGTTTTTCCCATCTTCACATCCCATTGGCTCCAAAATTCTCTTCTATCGGTTGTGTGGTAGTTCCCTATGAATTGAAACATTCCTTTCTGGAGGGAAGCTTTTAAGACTCAGGAAGTTCTAAATAGAAGCACTTTAAAGTTTGAGAATTAAATAGCTCACAAGGCTCAGGAAGTACCTGAAAATTATCAAACTCACAACCCCCCCTCTTGTCTCAAGATCATATAACTTGTAAGAACTGCGGAAGAGAGGCAACACTCTACCCTGCCAAGCTACTTGCATATCATGCAGCGAGCACCAGGGTTCAAGTTTTCATGAGTCATCACCTGTGATGGGGTGGCTCACAGTGCTGCAGCTGCCTCTGAGGCCATTCATGCTTCTGGTTCGTAGCCCGTCACCCATACTCTTGTAAATAACCTTGGTAGACTTACTGGTTCAGCAAGTTGGACTTTGGTGCTGTCACATGTCAAAGTACTTGGTACTTCGGTCTGTCGTTGGTTCCCTGTATGAAGTGAGTAGACATCTGTTCACATTTCTCTAAAAATGGATGTCACACAACCCTATCTTAAAGACACTTTTAGTACAGCTTCATATGAGTTACCACATACTCACCACAGAAGCCTCTCTGCTTCTAGGAGATCTCCTTAGCCTGGCAGAGAACCTACTTGCCCTCTTCCACACCTGTCAGAATTCTGTCTATCTTTTCAATCCATGTCACTAATGCTTCTTGTCCAAAAGTGCTGCCATCTTGTGTCATCCCATGGATTCTGCTGTCTACAGGATCACTTACATGTATTCACTGTGCCTCAGTGCTAATGGTGTCAAGGTTGCTTTCAAAGTCATTAGCATTGGTCTCACCTATAAATTTAACTTCTGAATAATCATTTGTATGTACCCCGCATTCTACTTGTAAGTCCATGGTGGGGGGGGTCTCATAAATTAATATAGGAAAAGAAAAAGTAGTGTGTATTGGGTGGTATAGCTAAAAATCCAGGTGCATCAGTTGCCTTTCCTTGACATTCACTTCATTCCCTAGCAGACTGTCCCTCAACAGTCCCAGAATTCCCTTGTACCAGCTGTGTTGTCCTTCTCCACCAGTCAGGAGCAAATCTTCTATACAAGAACAAAGTTTTAGAGTCCCTGTGTGTGGTGATATTTTATTTGTGCACCCCAATAAAACTTGCCTGGGCATCAAAAGTAAAAATCAGCCACTATATTAAGCATAGAGGTCAGGCAGTGGTAGCACATGCCTTTAATCTAGCATTTGGGAGGTAGAGATTCATCAGGTTCTCTGTGAGTTCAAGGCCACACTGGGAACAGAGCCAGGTGTGGTGGCATATGCTGTTAATTCCAGCACTAGTTAACCTATGAGGTCTGGAGGTCTGTACAGACAGATAGGAAGTGATAGAGCTGGGCAGAAAAAAGAAGTAATGTAGCTGGGTGGAGAGAGAAAGTAAGATGGCAGGGCACAGAAAAGCATATAGGCATGAGTATACAGGAAGCAGCTCTCTTTGAAGGCTGAGGAGTTGGTAAGGTGAGGTTGGCTGTGGCTTGTCCTTTTCCCCTGACCTCTCAGTTTTCACCCCAATATCTGGCTCCAGGTTTTTATTAATAAGACCATTTAGCAATTCATGTTACACCCATGTATCTGGGATAATTTTCTTTGCCTAAAACGGATAAAGACTAAAAGCTGATCCTAAGCAAGTATTATCTCATCCTTTGGAGTTATTTTTAGACTAATTTTCTCCCAGAAATAAAGGTGAATAACCTTACCATCCATTCTTCACCCTAAGTACGCAAAGGAGTTTCTCTCTTTGCATAATCATCAGATTGGTATTTCAGGTTTCTAATCCCTTTCGACTGCTCTATCAACCTTAAAAACTCTCAATAATTTAAGGATGCTTCATCAATGAAATATCACATATGTGCCCATTCATTCCCACAGAGTATCTGGAAATGGAGTTCTCTTTGTTGTAGAATGCATGCTAATGAGGAAAATGCACCATAGTTAACTATATTATTGTAGAGTGCCTCTCATGATTTTTGTTAATGTTTTAATAACATAGACTGAATATTCTGGGGCCTCCAAACTTTTTAAAAATCTCTTTATTTACTTGTCAACAAAAGTTTTGTCTAGAAAATACCATGTGATTTGGAGTTTTAAAATGAAAAGAGGTTTGCTCTTACTGCCACAGCTGAAGTCTCTTTGAAGGAAGTCAACAGCACATCCATGTATGTGTTAATATTTTACACAAATTGATGTGAACAGACATCTATTCATTCCAAATAAGCTACCAACAACAAATGACCCCATCCAAGTCTAGCTTTGTGAACCAATGAATTTATTTGGATTACTTGCAGAAGCATAAGTAATTCATGCCTCATCACTGAAAAGTCCATCACTGAAAATTGAGCTGCATCACTGAAAAGTCTACCCCAGCCTGGGTTATGTCTCACAAAAGCCATAGCCCTTGAGCTCCCTGCAGGCATCTCAGCCTGCAGAGGAGTCTCTACTCAAAAGCAATTACTTCTGCACATATGATCTTGGGAAGAAGCCTTACAAAACACAACTTCCTGAGCACTGAGCCTGGTAAATTGTATGAGCTTCCTGAACTGTGCACGATACATAAGCTGTTCTCTTTCCTCTAGGATGGAATGGTTCAATTAAGAGGACATGACTATACCATACTCTAGAAAGAGATTTAAAAAAAAAATCACTCCCTCAGAAAGTGTGGATGTCAAAAAAAATATGATTACTGAAAGAAGAATTAACTGATGATCGATGATTAATTGAATGATGATTGAAGATTGATTGCTTGATAGAGCAACAGATAGACAGTCCCTGGAAAGGGTAAAGTAACTGATAACTGTTTCCAGATTAGACCTGTGATGTCTGTAAAAAGGTAAAGGCAGAGGCAAGTAAAGTTAATGTTAAAAAAAAAAAAAGAAAAAAAGAAATCAAGAGAAAACACAAAAGCAGTAGAGGTCTTGGCATTGAAATCGTAGATACTCAGTGACTAGTTCAGAAAAAGAAACACTTCCCAGGTATGTCTCAGACTACTTGAAGTAAAGGGGGATCTAATTAAGAGAAATTTGAGGGAATAAATGTGCTAAATCTGCCAAAAGAGACTGCGTGATTGGAATTGGACTGCAGACTAAATAACTTTTATTTGACTAAAACAATTTTTTATTTAAAATTTTTTAAGAATTTCATACTTGGCCGGGCGGTGGTGGTGCACGCCTTTAATCCCAGCACTTGGGAGGCAGAGGCAGGCGGATCTCTGTGAGTTTGAGGCCAACCTGGGCTACCAAGTGAGTTCCAGGAAAGGCACAAAGCTACACAGAGAAACCCTGTCTCGAAAAACCAAAAAAAAAAAAAAAAAAAAAAAGAAAGAAAGAAAAAGAATTTCATACTTGAGGGTTGTATTTACAACATTTTCACCCATCTCTTTCTTCTCCTCAAATTCTCTTAAGTCTCCTGACTCCTCTCAACTTCATGACCTCTTCTCCTTTAATTACTAGAATGCATATACATGTTTATATCACACACACACAATGTCTCTGATATGTGTGTATATTTAGTGCTGACAACTTGGGATTGGACAGCCTTTCAGGGGGCACATCCCCAGAAAAAAAAAAAAAATGATGTTTCTACATTTCCCCTGGAAACCACTAAAAAGTCTCCCAACAGAAACATTGGGTCTCTTATGATGTAGAAACTGTATTAAGAATAAACACTTGGCCAACTACAATGTGAACCCATTTGACCAGCCAAATCTAGCTTATGCACCGAAGATGATTCAGTAACAAAATCACTGTAGTGGTTTAGCTCTGTCAATAATACACAATATCTATAAACAAAGCCATTTGACTTTATTCAAAATAAACATTTCCAGACTCCTAAAGAAGGCAGAATTGTAGAAGTGTGTATTGCAAGGTTTCTTGACCAGGAGCAGAAATCATTCTACAATGGGAACTGAAACTAAAAAAGAAATAGTGGAGTCCCCCTCCATGTTGTATGCACAACATTCCCTGGTGAAGGCCACGCTCCATGAACTTCATGATGCCATCCTATTTTTTATTTGTCCAATAACAAATGGAAAATCCTTTAACATTATTGTCAAGAATGTAACAATTTTAAGTAAAGACAGGAAAGAAATTGTTTATCTGATTTTTGTGGATTATCCATCTGTATTTTCTTTGAGGATGAAGTGCTACAATAGAAAATGAAAAGAATAGGAATATTTTATCTTGATTTCAAAATTCTAGAGAGTAATTTGATAATCATAATGACAAAATTCCTTTTATGGCCTTTAAATGGCTAGAGACTTTAGAGTTCACTTTTTAAAAAAAAAAAAAAAACATATCACAGTTGACTGTGATTCACAGTAGAGCAGAAATTTGGAAATAATGGTCACTGGAGCCTCACTACATCAGAGCTACATGTGGTCTATGAGGGCCACATGTGGTCTATGCAACAGAGCTTTTCTTTGCATTAATCAGTAGTGCAACCTATATTTTCCCCCAAAACTAAATATAGCTCTATTACCACACAGAAAACTAAGTCTAGCTCTCTTCAGTGCTTCGTTTCTTCCATGCTGTGGGACACTGAGCCTAGTTCCACAGAGAGGCTGGAGGAATAGCTGCAACCCTTCAAGGTCAGTGAAGGCTTTCAGGTGTGATCTCAGTTTTACGACGGCTTCACTGAGACATTGGGCAATTTTTAAAATTTTTTGACAGTTTCATACTTGTATAAATATATTTTAATCATGTTCACTGCCTGGTTCCCTTTCTTATCCCCCTAGCACTCCTTCTAGAACCCTCCTTCCTCTTCCTCTTCCTCTTCCTCTTCCTCCTCTTCCTCCTCTTCCTCCTCTTCCTCCTCTTCCTCTTCTCCTCCTCCTCCTCCTCCTTCTTCTTCTTCTTTTTCTTCTTCCTCCTCCTCCTCCTCTTTTTCTTCTTCTTCCCAGTTTTGAAAACTTTTTCCATAAAATTGTACAACTGTTCCTATAGACAAATTGCTTATATTGAAATGATGTTCATCATAAAATTTCAAATGTTCAGGCCATTGTCAAGTGTCAGACCATAACTCCTATCACATATGACAATTAATGTACTTTAAATTCTGTAGTTAATATCTTTTGAAGTATTTGGTCATGTGGTCTTGATTTTGGATGTTAAAATGCTTCTTACATGTCAAGTTTTAATATATAAGTCTTATAATTGGAAGGGTCTTCTTGCTTTTCTTTAAGGCTCAATACTCAGACTCTTCCATATCTCCCTGGTGATTTGAAGGGAATACAGCTCAACAGAAAAGCTGGTCAACATTGATGCTAGGAACCACCTCATCATGTCTCCTTTGGGGTGGCATGGACTTCCAAGGAGTGACATTTAAATTGGATAGGTGCACCTGCACAGGAAGAAGGCTGGGAGAAAATTCCAGGCTCTATCCACCAAGAGCTATACTGCTATCAGCTTAGAGTTCTTAGAAAATCAACGATTCTAAATCTGGCATTAAAATGTTCATGTGTCCTGGGTTCTTTGGGGTAATTCTAATTTCAAATATTATATTGTGTGTCCTGATGTTAAATTGAGAGAGAGACAGAGACAGAGACAGAGACAGAAAGAGTTGTTCTCCTTCCTACAGTTCTGGAAGCTTTCTGGAACTATAGGGGAAAGAGAGTAGATATATGATGTCAATTTCCTGTCACAGATCACAGTACAAAAGATGGAATTTCTCAGTGAGAATTGAGGAGCCAAGGGCACGGGGAAATCTCTTATTTATACATCTATGAGCTCAAATAGCTTGGCAGTATATACATAGTTTCACTTTGATAGCAGAATAACCTTTCAAGAATTCGGAAATATAAATAAGAAATCAAATAAAAATGATATAGCCCCCATTAAATAAAAGCAGACTGTACAACACCATAGCACAAAGCACCAGCTCTAGAGGGCTAGTGACAAATCACTTGAGCCCTGCTCTTAAGAGTTATTTCTGATCTGGAGCCCCACACCAGAATTATACATTATAATGCACATTTATTTGTCAGTTAGTATAATGTAGGGTTGATCTCTCTGAAACAGCTGTCCATTCTGTGCCTCCACGTTTTAATGCATCTTCAAGATGCAGCCAACACACTAGCTTCAATCTGCTCTTGGCAGGACAGCATCATAACTTAGTTTAACATTTCCTCTAGTGTTTTTTTCCTCTGCACTGATGTGCATGTCAAATAGTCTGTCAGAGCCGTTTCTCATAACATAAATTCCAGATGTTTTTGGCTTCCCAAAAGGAAGATGTAATAGGTTTGCTTTTACTAATACACTTAGCTAATGAGAATAGAAGTATGGCTATAAAATCCTTTTATATGCTTTTCATGTTGAAGTATGTAAGCCATAATATGTGTTTCTCTTCTTTGTAAATGGGGTCTACATGCAGAAGAAAAAAAGAAAGATATAAAGTGAGAGGAAAATGGAGTTGGTATCAGGCCAAGCTAATGCCTAACTAGTTTTGATGAAGAAAAATCAAAAGGATAAACTATACCGTAAGTTTACACTTCACAACGTCTTCGTTCATTGTGTATTCAAGAACCCTTTCTTAGGCATCCATTGTGTAGCCAGCACCAGGTGATAAGTGAAAGGCAGAGCAGACCTTCAGCAGGAGACAAGGCTTTTATCACAAAAGAACTGCAGAAACAGTCAAAGGCAGTATAGAAGCAAGTGCAAAGGGGAGAGATCTCTCTAAGCCTTAGCAGTGGGGAAAAAAAATCATCTGGGTGGAATAATCATGTAGTGTGGTGTTCATTTAGGGTGTTCATTAGCAGACTTCCTGAGCATGTGGACCTTACACCCACAACCATATCACATGAAAACTAGTTAGATTTCCAGGTAGACCACAGAGGTCAGTGTCTTAAGAAAATACTTCCAGGTAGTTCTCAATGCACCCTAGAGTTTGAGAACCACAAAAGTCAAAGTTCACCACCAAGGTCACTTACTCACAGACTGTCTGTTGCACCTCCCATGTACGTCTACATCTTATGTCCAAGGGGTCTGAAAGAGGGGTCTTCACAATATCAATTCCCAGAAGAGTTCTTAGTGCCAAAGTTCACTGGACACCTCTGCCCCACCCCCAACAAAGCCTGAGGGAAAATCAGGTTTCCACAAGGTCAGTGGGAAATATTTTATTTTTCCCTCACCAGAAAGTCATGAAGTTGAAGGCTCTGTTGCTTCCTGCTGCTGTGGGATTCTAATCAGTGATGGATGTAAGTATAAACTGTGGCTTTTAGTAGCTCTGGGAAGGTTTTCAAGACAGCCTGTGATGTGTTTACTAAAGTCATTTGGGCTGTTTCAGAATGTGGCGCCTTGAAATGATGTGGCGCTTGACCCAAATAGTCTCCTGCATCTCTCTCTCTCTCTCTCTCTCTCTCTCTCTCTCTCTCTCTCTCTCTCTCTCTCTCTCTCTCTCTCTCTCTCTCTCTTTCTCTCTCAAAACTACCATGCTTATTTCCTTATTTCTTCTTCCAGAATCAAGATATTATGCAACTCACATGTCCTTTCTTTATGGAATGCTGAAGATTTATGCATGCTAAATGTTTAGGTTTTTATAAAAAAATGTGTTTGAGATAACACAAACTTATCTTATAACCCACAAATTCCCCAGTATAGCTGTACTACAGCACATGTAAATTATGGAATGAAATATACAATGGTCTCATTTACTTTATCTTCACTCTTTAGCTTACCTGGATGCATGATTTGCCTTTGACTGAGGTTTGTTGTAGGTCTTAATCAGAACCATTTTTTCTCCCTGGAGTTACTAGGCAATACCTGGAGACACTTTATCACAAAGGGTGAAGAGTGCCCCCAGAATGTACTGAATAGAGACCAAAACTGTCTCCAAAGGCACTATACAAAGAAAACACTCACCTCACAAATTTTTTGCTTCAAAACTGAATAATATAAAGGAAAAATAAAACCATTGTTTTATGTGAATCTTGTTCTGTATAAAAGGTAAAGATGAATAAGTATTAGACCATGTGACAGGGGTTAGTGCAAAGATTCTCGATTTCTCAGGGGTTCCCTTAGGGGACTAGTGTTGGTTTTTACTGTGTCTAGCAATCTCTCTTTTTAAAATGTTCATAATGTGTATAATTGGGTCTAAAACATGAGATCTTTGTCAAAATGATCCTCAGAACTAAAAAAAAAAAAAAGTCAAATACCAAGTTTGCATAAGAGCTACTTAATTCTATAGGTTCAGGGTACAAAACTCTTAACTGCAAACACCTCAGGGCCTCTCTACTCCTTCCCCCACCACAACAGCACATCATTTTGGAGGCCAGAAACTGAAGCAAAGCATCTCTTTCGGGGGGGGTGGCGATTTTTTACACTTTAATTTATGAGTATGTCAATGTTTGTGTTTTCTGTACATAATATGGTGAAGAAAGAAAAGCATATTGTTGAGAGTCTATGTCTTTATTTACCCAGTATATGGGTGTCTTAGTCACTGTTCTATTGCGGTGAAGGTTTCAGGAGCCCACACCAGGCCCAGCATATTTCTTTCTCTCTCTCTGTCTTCTGCCTGTGGTTCGGGATGTAACTCTCAGCTACTGCTCCAATGCCATGTGTGCTACCATGCTCTCCACCATGATGATAATGGACTAAACCTCTGAAGCCGTAAGCCAGCCCCCGGTTAAATGCTTCCTTTTATAAGTGTTGCAAAGTGTCTCTTGAGTTCCCCTGTCTGCACTGATGACAGCCTTCATGTCTCTGCAGTTCCTCCCTTCTTGCCATTCGATCCTCCTTGCTTCTTTCCTTCGTGTCCGTAAGATACCTGGGCATTTCTTTCTTCTCTTCTGTCTCTCTTTTCCAAGTTCAACCAGTCATTACCGCTTCACCTTTCTTTCCTTCCCCCACTCCTCAACACTTCTTCTCTGCAACTTGGTGAAATACAGACGTCGCAGGTTGCATACCAAGCAAGTGTACGTCCTTAGTGTGAAACAGCACATACAGCCAGTCAAAATTAAATCCCCTTAATCAGACCCTAGATTACCTGTTTTCTTGCTTGCTTCAAGATCCCTGGTCTTGTGGACAGACTGAAAAGAATATTGAAACCTATTTTTAAAATAATTTCATAACACACCTCAGGAAAAAAAAATCTAGAAGTTGATAACTGCCTCTCAGTGTACCCAACTTTTTCTGTTTCCTAAGTCATAAAAGATTAAGTTTTACAATAGCTGAAAAGGAAATTTTCCTCTTGTTTGTCATTTGTCGGTAGCAGTGGAAAGGAAGTTTGCAATGCACCCAATATCTAACAATAGGAGTCAACTGAATATTCAATAAAATAATTGAATTCCACTTATTGGTTGTCTAATATCTTCTCTGTCATTGGTTCCATCTAGCCAATTTTGGTTCTGTCATTTACTATATATATATATATTTAGAATAATGCAAAGCCAAACACTGATGAAACGATCAACAATTATTTAATTACCAGCACAAAGTATGGTATTGGGCATGATTGGTTTGGATTGAGTTGTAACTTTTATGTACTGGATTTCAAATGGCCATAGAGCATGCTGTCCACACTGACAAAGGAAGCCCTCTGTGTTCTGAATACGAACACTGAATATACTGGCTTTTATTTGTCATGAAGATTTAATAATTTAACAATAGGTCATTGGAGTTCTGCTGTGCCATCAAATAATTATAGAATTTGTATTTTATCAGTGGCAAAAACCACCCCAGTATTCTAAATTCCACTTAGTCCTTTAGCTTAATGCTTTCTGTTACCCTTTCTCGACATATTTTCCCATCATGAAAATTAACCCACTCTGTATCTTTCTAGAAAGAAAATGAGCTGCTCCCTTGCCAAGCCTTTCATTATGCAGAATTGTGATCTCAAAGAAGACCAGCAGAAAGCCCAACACTTTGAAGTGTTGTGCTAATTTGATTAATACATAGTTACATCCTGTTATGATGCACTTTGCCTTACGCATTTTAAATGAAAAATGCAAAGTGGATTACATTTGTGTTAGAAACACAGAATACTGAATGATCAGCACTGAAAGTGGTTTGCAACAATCGCTGTACCACTTTCAATATGCAGGGAGTTATTGTTTGTGGATTAGTGATAATTATGTAAAAATACATGCTTTATCACAATTAAAGTGTCAATAAAATACTGATAAGTTTGAAACAATTGAACCTAAAATATTTGTCCTATTAGTCATTAATATTATTCTATAAATATCTCTATAATAGAATTTATGTGAGTTTACATCTATATTTGTATTCTACACAATTTTTAAATTCTAAGTCCATCCTAAAATATTACAAAATCAAAGGGTAAAAGGCTATTTTGTGGAGGTAGGAGCATGCTTTCATGTTTATTCCTGAAAGAAAATGATCAAATTGTTAGTTTCTAAAATAATAGTTACTTTTATGTGTATCTTCAGAGCCTTGGAGAGGCTGGATGAAAGGAAAAGAATAAATCTTATAACCAAATTTGTCTAGAGGTCTTCAAGTGACCTCAACCCAATTTTCATTTTTAAAGCACTCTGAAGTGTTAGGTTGTGGCACTCTTGTTCTTATCCGAAGTGGATACTAATTATATTAAGGATGTATGAAAACATATTTTTGCAACAAGGCATGAATTTTATGAATATCTTATGTCTCCATTTTTGGAGACATGTACACAACTATCTTCCTAGTTAGAATGTACATGTTCATGGTTACAAATGTTTTTACTTTCCATTTAATTTTTTTCAATGACTAATGGTGCTTACAACAGCTTACAGTGGCTGACACTAGCTTAGTTTATCTTAAGTACTTTCGTTCTGATGCTCACACAACAGCCTTCTTGAATCATGCCCAGACCTATTGAATGAACCTGTTGATGGTTAAAATTCATAACTCTGTTCTGTATTGGATCATAGCTCCTAAGGGGCTGAAGAACAGCCCTGAATGCCTCATGGTACTTCATGATTGTGGTCTGGTAACAGTATCTGTCCACTTCTGTAGAGTCAATTCAGAAAAAGGAAAGCAACACCCATCCTTTTCATAAAATGAAGATGTCATATTTAATCTTATACTAACTGATATGCTTAATCTTAAAATGTGGCTGGAAGGGAAGTCGGTCAGTGTGCTTTCACCTGACTCAGACCATCTCTCATAGAGTATATAGAAGAATCTGTGCAACAAGAAACTCTTTAAATAGTTCAGACATTGAAGCAGAATATCCATATTCAAGTGTAGGGCATTTGAAATTGGGATGGAAGAGAACAGAGTGATGCCGTTTACGAAGATCACTAAGTTTTTTTGTGCCTACTTCTTTTGTCAAAATCAGCTCAATAATTTTGGAGAAATTTTTAATCCTTATACAACTGACTTATCACTTTGATGGTTACTATTAAAATTGTATGGTATGTTTCAAATATCTTAAGCATTATCTACAATAATACAATAAGAAACATATGCTTCTCTACAGTCCTTTGCTATATCTCATCAACTCTGATAATAACCTTATTTTCAATGCAAATGGCATTATACTCTATTGACTTCCTTTAGATTTGGGGTGAGTTTTTTTTTCATTTAGAATTAATGTCTTAAAATTATAACCTTTGGCTTTAAACTGACAATCATTAGTCTCTGACAACATTGTACCATTTCTTTATTAAGCATTTGTAGATTATATAGTATTATTTTTTAAATATTCCTTATAAAATATCAACAGAAAGGTAGCTGTAGATCTTGCAAATTGTTTACATCATGGAAAAGTGACTTTACCTACCAATGAACACTCAAATAAATGACCTATCTGAGATACTGTTAAGAATTTAATATTCGGAAACCACAGATCAATATGAGTCCAATTTCATCACCACATTCTTCTCCCAAGAAAGATCAAATATAGCATAGTTTTTGCAGTGATCAACAATTCACCCACTTGAAACTTGACATGTGGTTAATCTTATAGTTGTAGCCCACCTAAAGCCCAAGGAAAAAAAAACAGCTCCTATTTTCAGTATTGTAGAAAGAGGAAAGAGAATTACAAATGGAATGATTCTGAGGGATGATTTGAAAGTGTCAATCTAGTAAGAACAAAGTGGATGCATCCAGTAAGTATTCAGAATATCCAACTGAGGAATACCAAGCCTTGTGAATATGATGGATTCATGAAAATCCCCAACCTATTTTGTTTGGACATACTAGACTAACACACTAAATGTCTTTATGGCCTCCTATTGGCATTTCCTGTCTGAAGGATGAGGTAGGACAAACACAGTGCCATGGACATAGTTGATAAAATACCCAACAAATATTTGGGTAAATGTTTGCTATTTAGATAAGATTTATCTTTTATATGCCTTCTAAAACACAAGATGCTGTTACTGAACTCAAGATAAACCACCTCCAAATTTTTCTCTAAACTATTGTGGATATAACCCTAGGACTGGTTATAAATGTGCATAAGTTTTCTAGATAGTCTAGAGAATGGAAATGAGGTATTACATTAATTATACTTAATTTATTATTAATTATTATATGTTTTTGCCATTTCCTCCCTTTGCCCATGCCTGTCTAAAACCATAGCTTAAGTGTATGAGATTTGCTACTTCACTGGAACTTAACATCTTAATTAAATTAGGGTGAAGATAAATCCTGACATTACCTTGTACTGTCTAGAAAAGCTTCTCAATTCTTTAGATTGACACTGTCTAGTAAGAGTCAGATTTCTACCAAAATCCACTAGGCTTGGAACGCACTTAGAAAGGAACAGCCAGACAATTATGGTAATCAAGGTTACCCAGAATATGTCTCTAGTAGTAGGATTTTTCATTTGTTAACGAGGCAGCATAGCCAGCTATTCCTGCTGAATGGAAATAAAGACATAGATATGTTAATAAGTGATTCTAAGACCTGTTAGGGTCTATGAATGTGCCAAGCCTCATTACAGAAGTTAGCCAAGCCTGGGAAAATGTAAACAATTAGCATTTTTAATTCTAAGATTTCTAATCGAATAAATGCCTCCCTCTGAAAAGTGCTCAGAAAACATACAGTCTCAACTACTGCGATGCCTCACAAACGGAATTATGGGTCCACGCTGTAGCTATGTTTTAATGGATTCTGAATCCACGGACCCAGAGATCAGAAAGACCAAGGATTCTTCAGCTAGCCTCAGGCTACAGTCAGACTAAGAACAGCGGGTTCTGTTTATAATAGTCTCAACAGAAATTGATGCCGAGAAAGCGTATCCTAAGTTCCGTTTCACGATATATATATCAATGCTATACATGGTATTTTTAAACACTCTTGAATAAAAAAATTATAGTAAGGTATAGAATACAAGGATTGGCCACCCAGATTCTTCCATTCTTTTAGGCAATGAAGAAGAACAGCACAGCCATTGGGAGTAATGCCGAGTTATTTGCTGGGAGTGATTATGGCAGATTTGAAGGCAGCACACTGCAAGAAGTAAATTTTATACTGCTGTCTGAGGGCAAAGCAAAAGATGAGAGAACACGTTTCAGGACGTCATTAGTAAGTCTATGCCTGAAACACTGCTGAGAAAGCAATAGAGTGGGAGTGCATCTCGAGACATAGAGTCAGGTGCATATTCCAGCTAGTGTAACGGGAGGCAGAGCTTCTGGTCTAGGAAAGAAGCTTTTTTAATAAGGATCTTGGGTAGCGCATGGGAACATAACAAGCCCCAAAGGGGAGGATCCTAGGCAGTCAAAAATTAACATCGGAACGCCTTAGGCAATAGCATTAGGACAGAATGGTACGAAAAAGTAATTAAAGAAGAAGCCATATGAATAATAAATGGTTATCACCTTTGGGAAAAGAAAGTACATGAAGTGGAGGCAATGTCCCCACTTCTGCTTAGGAGTCAGGAACACTATTGATCACCTACTACAACATACCAAAGCAGCACGATTCAATTTGCATATCTGAGTGAGCATAATGTAAATAATGGAAACTAGAATACAAAAAGATCAAATTATATTTAAGTACGAGTAATTCGTAAAAGAGCCGACCTATAATAATGATGGAATAGATAAAACATACAAATGTAGAGATTACGAGAGTAATAGAGTTCTGTGACAATCATGGAGGACAGAATAAACTCGATTTAGAAACTAGGATGAGAAAGTGCTTAGTTAGAGAAAAGAAGAACATTAATATTGTTATATAAGAAAGGAAAAGCTGTAGTAGGGATAAGATAATAGATACAAAAAATGGAAAAAGTGTCATCATAGCCTCCAAACTAGCAAAGAAACAGAATGTCATGGTAGAAACCAGGAATAAAAGAAGGATACAAATCGATGAATCAACGTAAGAACATAAAAGATATTAAATATTGGCAGGCAAATTAGCCTTAATCTTACTTTTATTTAGTCCAAATATATCTAAATTAAGAAGGATTGCTCTTCAGAATGTAATCATCCTTTGGCCTTTTTGCTCTGCACAATAATTATTAGCAAGATATTTTTACATTAACCTTTAATGATTAATTCACGCTTAATTTTTTCGTTTTAAAAAACTGGGCATCCAGTTTTTTGGCTAAGCGGACATTCTCTACTAAGCTCAGATGTTCAATATGGCTTGAAGGCTCTTGTTTTTGGACACACAGTTTACGCCATTCTGTTCGAAAGCTTTGGGGCGTTTGGAGGGGAACCAGGAAGGACTTCCTGTTCAGACAGAGGTATATCGATCAATTTTCAAGGTTAAAAAAAAGAAAATATCAAATTTTGAGTTAGCTTCGCTAGCGACAAATCGCTTGTCAAGCATCAGGCGAGCTGATGGTCCTTCTTCTTCCCACAGCCATCTTCCGAATTCTCCTATTAATTGCATTTTGTTTCTTTTCCATAACCGCAGGAGTGAATAGCACAATTCAGGTGGAACTAAAGTAATATCTCTTCATTGGATGTGGTTCTGCCCAATGTATTTAAACTGGGTGGTTGGCTCGAAACTGCCAAATTTCTGTTAATAGCTCTCCCTAAAAGCACTTGGATAAGTAGCTTTCCAAACTCTGGATCATAACAAAGAAATTAGATTTTCCTGGGTTAGGGTGAAATTATCAGAAGAGCCAGAGAAGGAGCCGGAGGTCTCGAGTCACGGTACATAATATAAAGCTGTGCTCTGAACCAAGAACAGGGACGCCGGGGGCTCATTGTGGAGAGAATATTCGACATGCTTGTTTTAAGTTGATGCTGGTTTCCTCTTCTGCTGGCTTTTCTTTCTTTCTCTCCCCTGTCTGCACACGATATTATAGTCAGTTATATGCTCGCGACGTTTCTTTCTCTTTACCCTCTCTCCTCCTTTATTGGCCTCCTAATTCATGTGCAGTTTTTTATTGATTGCTCATCATTGCTGAGTCGTTCTAGTATAGGGTAATATGTTATATGTTAGCAGGATGTTCACAGCTAGAGTTGGACTTGGGTGTTAACCAATCGTGGTGTTGGGTATCGGTTTTCTGCCATGAGTCGTTGGGGGATAAGGTTGCGTGGGGAGCTTATCTTTCCTATATCACACCATGTAGAGAACCGCGTTAGTTTTAGAGTGGTGGGCGAGGATTTGTGTAGATCAATAGCGGCGGCTGGTTCTCTAGGAAGTGTCTCAACGTGAATGGTCTTTAAGGGTTGCCCTTCACTGGCTGTGGCCACTGCTGCAGTAACAGAAGAGCCTGGGGTAAATTAAATAAAGTCTTACTGATCACAGTCACTCCAGGGATGAAGTCAGCCTGAATCCAATAGGCCAGCACTTGCCAGATTTCAATGTGCATATGAAGCACATGGGGAATCTTGTTAAAATGAAAATTCTGACAAGGAAATCAGTGTCAGGGTGACAGAGGAAGCCTGAAGAAGTCAACTCCTCCCAAGATACAACTGGTTCTGGAAAAGCATTCTGAACAACAGTCTTGCATTGAAGATTCTAACTCTCTCTGCACCTTAGCAATTAGCTAGAACGTGTGTGACAACTAACCAGGTTAGGCAGACAAGAGGGCTCAGTGGGTAAGAGCACTTGCTGCCGAACTCACATCCTGAGTTTGGTACCTGAAATCCACATACTAGAAGAGAGAACAGATTCCAGAAGTTACCATGCATGTACACACACACACACACACACACACAAATAAGTAAATAAATGTAAAAAGAGTTAATAACCAGTGTTTTGTCTCCAGTTTCTTAAAACAGAAGAGAATATGGGCCTTGAGTGAACCAGGTGCTAATCCTTTATAAAACCTCCACATAGGGATAAAATTATAGACCCAGGGATTTATTCCAAAACTAGTGAAATCACTTCTTTAAAACATATATAATTGTGCTGGGCATGGGAGTTCATGCCTTTTATCCCAGCACTAGGCAAAGGCAGGTGGATCTCTATGAGTTTGAGGCCAGCCTCTGCAGAGCGTATTCCAAGACAGCAAAGGCTATACAGAGAAGTCCTGTCTCAAGATAACTAAATAATAAATAAACAAGATATAATGTCATTTATCTACTTATGCATGTTCATGGTCACAGATGTGAGAGGAAAACTTGTGGGAAGAGAATGGGTTCTCTCCTTTCACCACAATGAGTAATTGAACTCGGGTCACTAGGCTGGGCAGCAGGTAATTTTACCTGCAGAGTCCTCCAGCCTCCCACAAATGGTTTTCACTTGCCTCAGTTATCCCATCAACTCATGGAGGTTTTGGCTTTGACCTCCTGATTCTCCTGCTTCCTGAGTGTTGAGCTCACAGGTTTGTGTCACTATGCCTGGTTCCTCTCCCAAGTCTTTTATTTATATTGGACCTTGCTCCTTTCTTCTGTGTCTTATTCTTTCGTATCTATCGGTCTCTTCCTGTTTTCCCTGCAGGTAGTTCCCTTACATCTGCTGCCTAGCCTATGAGTTTACTCTTCAGCCGGGTCTCCCTGTCAAGTCTCCTCATGAGCTACAAGCTCTCCTCTCAGTCTCTGGTATTCTGCTTTGCTCAATATGCAGCTTCTTACTCCCATTTAGAAACCAATGTCTGCCCATCTACTTGGCTTCCAGTTAAATTCTCTCACACAAAAATAATTACTTACCTGATAAATACCATCCAGTGGCCTTGTGAACCAAGACCCATATATGTTAGGAAATTTGGATCTTATTGAGAGAATTTAGGATATTATTATGAAGTACTATTGCCACTTATACTTACTCCCCACCCAAAACCAGTGTTGAGTTTCCAGGAATTAAAGGCCTAGAGTTACTTAGAAAAAGCTTTCTCAGTAAAACTTAAAATCATCAAGTGCCCTTAACATTTAAAAGTGCATTATTTTAAAGTTTGAAATAAGCGGAACATTATTATTGACTATAGTCACTACAGTATACAGTAGCTCCCTAATATTTATTGTGCCTTTTAATTTGCACTTTATGTCCTCCGACTGTCCTCACCATCACCACTTCAAACACTGTAAGATGAATTGCTAAACCATCTTATTAATTAAAAAACAACCCAGAGCCAGATACTGGGGTGAAACCTGAAAGATTAGAAAAACAGAACAAGCCACAGCTAACCTCATCTCACCAACTCCTCAGCTGATCTTGTTTCCTCAGACTGAAAGTCTCTGAGTCCTCACTGGAATTGATCTCAGATGAACTGCTGCTAAAAAAGCCTCTAGTTTCTGGTCCTCACGCCTTATATACCTTTCTGCTTCCTGCCATCACTTCCTGGGATTAAAGACGAGTGTCCTTCCCAAGCAAAGACATGAGATTTCAAGTGCTGGTATTAAAGGTGTGTGCCACTATGCCTGGCTCTGTTCCCAGTGTGGCCTTGAACTCTCAGAGATCCACATGAATCTCTGCCTCCCAAGTGACAGAATTAAAGGCGTGTGTGCCACCATTGTCTGGCCTTTATGTCTAATCTAGTGGCTGTTCTGTTCTCTGACCCCCAAGTAAGTTTATTAGGGTCCACAATATATCAACCACAAAACACTCTTTAATAATCACCATTCTAGACCTTACCTTAGTGGATTTCACTTGTATCCATACTAAACATAATTACATCATGTGGTAACTGTTCTGTACCTGGTTTATTTCACTTAACATAGTATCTTCCAGGTTCATCCAGGTTCTTTTTTTTTGGGGGGGGGATTCAATATATATTTATTGAGATAATTTGAAATAATATAATCTTGTCAGGACATATTTGTGCATAAGTTTCCAACATATAGAAAGGAATACAAAGATACAGTTTGTATTGAACATTTGATTAGGCTTCTCATAACTCAAACCTAAATTTATATAACCCATAGAACTCCTGAACAAGAATAACTTCATCAGTTTTAACCTAGGCTTATAATGAATGACCATCTAGTCTGCTGATACTTTCATGTATCTGCGATGATGTGGCTTTTCATGATGTCTGGGTTTTTTTTTTTTTCTTAATCATGATGTATCTCCCTTTCTTCATGAGAGTTTTCTGAAGGCAATTTTTATATATTATATAAAATTTATATATATATATATATATATATATATATATATATATATATATTTATATATATTACACCCTGGCCCCAGTTTCCCCTCCTTCTTCTCCTCCCAGGCCCTCTTTACCCTTTGTTCCCACCCCCCCATCCACTCCTCTTCCATTTCTGTTTAGGAAAGAACAAAGCATCCCCTAAATATCAACATATGCAGACCCATAAGCAAACATTCAGCGGAGTTCATGGAATCCTACAGAAGAAGGGGAGAAAGGGTTGTAGGAGCCAGAGGGGTCAAAGACACCACAAGAAAACTCACAGAATTAACTAACCAGACATCACAGGGGCTCCCAGAGACTGAACCGACAACCAGTAATACCCTGCTGTATATATTTACGTGTTAATGAACTCGATTTCTGTCATTCTGTATGTAAATATACATATCAAAATATCACATTGCATTCTATGAAAATTTACAATTAATTTTTAATTTAAAAAAAGATTTAAGACTCAACTGGAGTGCTGAAACCGAATTAACATTAGAGTGACTCAACAACAGAAGTTTCGAGGCAGACCTGGGAGAGCGAGGTTTGTGCAGTTTAACACAATTTCAAGAAAGGAAAAGAATGGGTGAGTATGAGAACAATAGTTGGAACACGGCCCAGGAATGGAGTCACATAAGGAGCAATGTGAGTACTTGTGGGAGTACTCCAAGAAAAGAGGACAAACATCTTGTGAAATGTTCTTGGGATGTGTTCTCATGCTTCCTCCAGGAAAAGCAGAAAGGGGTGGGTTTATTTCGGATCACTTGTCCACCACTTGTTACTAATAATCAGTTAAATGCAGAAACTGTCCTTTGTGTGGCTCTACAGAAAAACATGTTTTTGTCATGCTCAGCTTGTCTTTAGTATTGTTTACAGTTTGAAATTATATGCACTTTGCTCATAGAAATTTTCTAAACTGTCAAAGTATAAATTGTCTGATGCTCTGAATAAAGTTGGCTGTTGCATGAGACGTTAGTCTACCTCACCTATCAGCTCCATTCTCCCTGGTCCCACAGCCTCTGAAGAAGTGACAGGCAGTGTGAGCTTTCAAAGATCACAGACAATTATAAACCATGAGCCACGATCCCCAAATCCTGTGAGCTGTTCCTCTACTAAGACATAATTCATCTGTCAGTCAGCTACTGAATCATCTGTCCTTCCAGAAATTAAAACTGAAAGTGTCCTCTGATGATTATTAATGAGTCTTTCCTAGACTGGTGGTATATTCTGGCCTGTAATGGCTAGTGTTGGACACCCCAATGGGCACTGTTCAGAAAAGCCAAAAATATTCAGTGGTCATATTTTTTTAAGACAGGTGTCATAGAGACCAGGCAGCTCTCAACTTCCCTACGTAGCCAAAGATAACTTGAAACTTCTGATCCTCCACCCTCTACTTCGTGGGTCCTGGAATTTAATATGTGAACCACTAAACCCGGTTTATGCAGTGCTGAAAATGAAACCCAGTGACTTCATGCATGTTAGGCAAGCACTCTACCAGTTGAGCTATATTAGAACCCTGAACTCAGATTGTTAACTGAGTGAAATCAGCCTTATCATTTCTGCTTTCCAGCTGTGATTCTATGATCTAATGTCTTAAACAGAATACCCATCATTCATTAGGTCATTTTGATTGCTGGGTATATACAGTACCAGGATACTTCATTGCCAGGATACTGTCATTTAAGATTTATTTATATATTCATACTTCTTCATTTTAGACATATAGATAGATATAGTGTGTGTGTGTTCGCGCACGCATGCGTGCGTGCGTGCGTGCGTGCGTGCGTGCGTGTGTGTGTGTGTGTGTGTGTGAATTAAGTGTTTCCAATTGACATCCATCATTGTTTTTGTTTGTTTCTGCTCTTTATCTCTTTTTGGAGGACCCACCACCCAGCTCCCAAATAAATCATACACAGAAGCTTATTCTTAATTATAAATTAGCTTGGCTTGTATCTTGCCAGCTTTCCTTAACTAATTACCCCATCTACCTTTGTCTCTTGGGCTTTTCTCATTCTCTTACTTCTGTAAATCTTACTCTTACTCCGTGGCTTGCTGTGAAGCTAGGTGGCTGGCCCCTGGAGTCCTCCTCCTTCTCTGGCTACTTCTTTCTGCTCCAAGATTTCTCCTCCTATATATTCTCCCTTGCCATCCCCAATTACCCTTTCTCCTGCCTCACTGTTGGCCGTTCAGTTCTTTATTAGACCATCAGGTGTTTTAGACAGACACAGTTACACAGCTTCACAGAGTACAAATGCAACATAAACAAAAGTAACATACCTTAAAATAATATTCTACAACCATCATTTTCTTTTTTTCTTTCCTTGATGCTGAAGATTTGCATCTGTGAAATGCTCCTTTAGCAGAGACAAGTAAGATTTTTGTGGATAACAAAGTGTAATCAAACCATTTCTTCTCCTAAGCTCTGGCTGACTCACATCCACTATTTGTCTTCGGTCCATTATAGCCTTTGTCCATTAACATTTACCAGCAGTAATCTCGATCAAAACCATGATATACTTTCTGGAGAAGGGAAGTAAAATATTTATTTCCACACAACACAATTTAGGGTTCTAGAGTAATAAGAATACCTAATGTTGAAAAGGGCCCAATATTGTCAAAAATATAAAATAATCTGAAACCATGTCCACATGTACTGTACTAGCAGAGACCCTCTGCTTAGCATATCTATGCTTAAGCTCAAAAGTACCTACCTGATTGAACTGTCTGTTCTTCAAAGAAGACAAGCATAATAAAAGAGGAAAAGGAGAAAAATTAAAAACTCTGGAAAATTAATGTGAGTAAAATCTCCTTAAATATAAAATAGCAACAAATACTGATGTCTTTTGCCGATAATGTGAAAGTTCAAAAATTGCATAAAATGTTGCCATAGAATCACACTGTTCATCAGGTATGTCAATGTATCTTTGAGCCTGATAGCTAACAAGTAAGTACTGACCTAAATTTTACTGGAGAACATTTTAAAAGCATTAAGCATATGCTGTTTACTTAGTTGATGCAATAAATATAAACACATTCTGGGTTCATAGTAAATTCAAAGTACAGACCTTAAATAACGCTAACATTTTAAATCAAATTGATTAATTACTAAAATACATTAGAAGAACTGTTTCAGCAAAATTTTTTGTGAAAAAGGTCTTTTAGTCAAATTCAGCTCCTCCATTTCTTTCCATTGCATGTGTAATTCATGAACCTTTAAACAGTATGAGATTATAGATAGCTAAACTGACATTTGTACTTTCACTTAGCAGCCTGAATAATCGGCACACTCTAAGCTTTTTAAATGTTAAAGCAATCATTGCTTTACATTCATCTTGTGATGTCATTGCCTCTAACAACTGATATCATAAATCTAAAGCATATGAAAGCTTGAAAAGAATATTAGATATGCATCTCATTTTAAATACATAACAATTAAATGATGTACAAGAAGTGTGTTCTGGTCTATCTATTAATGAAATGCTATTTAAATGTGTGATGTATCATTGCTATTTTCAAACTTCTGAACCTCCAAAGATCCTCATTTACATGTTGTGCTGTTTATTGAGAGCCAGAAAGAGCGGTATTAGTATATGCATGATAAAATCAATGAATGTGTATACAAAAGATGGCTATGTTTGCTACCCATGAAAAGGTCACCGAAAGCATACACAGTATTTGTGCTCTGCCAAGCCGAAAGTGGTAGATCTCGCAGTCACCGATTGAAAAGAACAATAATCATGATAATATAGTTTGAATGGTTAACTGTGGGCTTTTGTTTGTGTGTGTGTGTGTGTGTGTGTGTGTGTGTGTGTGTGTGTGTGCGTGTTGTTGTTGTTGTTTAGTTTAGTAGCTCAACATCAGGAGTAGAACTCAAATAAATTAAATAAATAAATAAATGGATGAATAAATAAATAAATAAGTCCCACCAGCTTGCCTACAGACCAGTCTGTTGCATTTTCTCAATGAGGTTCCTTCTTTCCAAATGACTCTAACTTGTGTCAAGCTGGCATAAAACTAATCAGTACACCATCAAATTCAAATAAAGTTACTGGCAGAGAAAATCAAGTAATTTCTCAAAATGACCCAGCAGGACAAGGTGGAAGGATTCATAGATTATCTGAGACAAAAGTCTGTTATTTTAGCGATGACTATGGACTTCAAAAGAATAGTAGAAAGGGACTTTTTAAAACATCACATTTTTGGAGGGTGTGTCTCACTATTAATATCTAAGGAAGTGGTTCTTAGCATGTGGGTTGTGACTCCTTTGGGCTCCCATATCAGATATTTATGTTACCTTTCAATACTGTAGCAAAATTACAGTTATGAGCAAAAATGAAACAATTTTATGGTTGGGGGGTCACTACAACTGGAGAAACTGTATTAGAAGATCACAGCATTAAGAAGGCTGAAAATCACTGATGAGGCAAAGAACACATTCCTCAGTTTCTTCACCTATAAAATGAAAAACAGTGAGACATAAGCTGCATTGTATGTCCTTAAACTTCATACATTTCTTTGATAGTTGAGAATTGTAGTTTTATCTTCCTTTGCTATAATAAATGCAAAATATTTTCTCGTGGATGTAAATATTTACTGTGCCATTGCTTTTCACTGAGTCTCACTATGATCTTGCATAGCAATGATCTTTAAATTGTCAAAACAATTCCAGAAACTTATGCGAGTATTCACTTCAGTCAGATGAGTCAACATGGTGATATAATCAAGAGAAACAAGAGAACACTAAGAAAACCCACAACCCCCCAAATACACTACAGTAGCTGATTAAACTAAGTGCTGCATCCTGCTCTTTTCTGAAGGGAAATGGAGGAGGAGTGGATCTGGGGGAGGAGTGGGGCTCGGGGAGGAGTAGAGGGAGGGGAATCTATGATCTGGGTATTAATGTATGAGAGAAGAATAAAAGAAATAAAGAAAATATTGAAAAAATGCAGAGAACCAGAAAACGCTAGAGTGGGTTCTGTGGGATTTCTATT
>NC_051072.1:29287691-29302051 GCF_004664715.2 Peromyscus leucopus | reverse complement strand
TAAATACACATGCAACCAGAGGCAGCATTATTTGAGTTATAGCACTAAAATTGTAATCAAGCATAGAAAATTGTTTACCGTGTTATTAGAGTTACAAGATTAAAACTGTAAAGGCACATAGAAGGGTTACAATGTTATATGAGCCATACCATTAAAAAATGTAATTCAGGGAAGATTTAGTAATATCTTTAAATACAAAAATGTTCATGCAAAAACATCAATGAAAAATAGCCTAGGAATTAGAAAAAGGGCTTGGCTGGGAGGGTTTATAAGGAGGAAAGAGAAGGAAAAAGATTCTAACAATAATGTAAATGTTACTAGAAACTGGATATAGTACCCAGGTACTCACCATGTGTGTTACACCATTAAAAGTCACAAAAGCAAATAGAAACCTAACAGAGAGCATTCATAAATTACAGAGCTGAAAACATCAAAACTCCAGGAGGTACTGCCAGCCAAGCCAAATAAATTCCAGTGAATCAAGAAACTGCCTGAGCCTGGAGGCCAAGATAGTAAGAATCTCACATCTCAGATGGTAGAAGTCTCACAATCCCAGGGTTTCTCCTTTCCGTGGTCTCGGTGTCCGGGATTCGTGACCAGGGCCGGTGCTGCTCTGCCTCTGGGACCGGTTCTAGGTCAGAGTCCTCCACTCTGGTCGAGGTCACTTGGGTCGCTCCCGCGTCCCTCGTGGGAGGCCCGCGGGGATCCGGATCGCTGGAAGAGTCGGTCCTCAGGTCGGATGCCGCCAAGTCACCCTGGAGACATTGAAGCCACTGCTGGAGATCTTCACCTCTGTCGGAGAAGATCACTCCTAGGCCCGGATAGAAAGGAAGAGGCCAAGGCCTAAGTTCTTCTGAGAAGACAGGAAGCAGAGGAGGTTCGGTCTCTGGCGCCACTGGGGTGGAATCCCAGGCCTGCTTAACAGGCAGGGACTAGAAAGTCGGCTCCATCGTCCCAGCAGCTCTTGCACCTGGAGGTCAGCAGCCTGTGCACAGTGCAGGCAGCAGATTCTTTTGCAGGCCCAGTCCCCTGGGTATTTGTAGGTGGAGGGGGGAAGGGGTTGGGGGCGGAAAATTTGGTGAACTTGTGCGAGTTAAAACGTCTATTGCCTGGATCTTCAAGCACTTGGTCGTATTCGAGCACTAGGTCGCGTTAGAGCACTGGACGGTGTTTTGAGCACTTGACCTTCATCGAGGACTTTGAAATGTTTCAGCACTGGAGGATCTTCCTGCACTTGGTCGTGGTCCTGTTCCAGCAACTTGACCGTCATCCAGCATTTGACCTTCATGGGTCACGTTGGAGCACTGGGCAGTGTTTCCAGCACTTGGTCGTGATCGAGCACTTGGTCGTTTTCATGTTGGAGCAACTGGACGTCATCGGCATTTGAACCTGTTCCAGCACTTGGTGGTGTTCCAGCACTGGACAGTGTTTGAGCACTTGACCGTCATCCACACATGAACGGTCGAGCACTTGGTCGCGTTTAGAGCGCTGGACAGTGTTCCAGCACTTAACCGTCATGGAGTACTTGGTCGTGTTCGAGTACAGGACCGGTCTCGAGCCCTGGACCATGTTGTACCCGAAAAAAACGTTGACAAAACGAAGCGGAAGCAGAGGTTACGGGAGATTCGGTCATCCATACACGGAATTCGTCCTCTTCAGGAAGCCGGTGTCCGGTGTCTTGGGACACTTGCAAGGGGGGGAAACTTGCATCGGTTCGAAATCCGTAAATATATAAATCCGACAAACTTCCAGCTTTAGAAACGACCGCGACCAAACGAAGGGGACCCGAAAACGAATGGAAACCGTGGCCTCCTCACCGCAACTGGGAGTTGAAATGCACCTTAGGGCCCGCGGCATAACCGCCAGTGGCGCAGACTCTGTGGTGTGAGAGAGATGCACCGAGGCCTGCGGTGTCCGGTGTCTTGCCCTGATGGCCAGAGGGCTAAGGATTAGGAATCAGTGCTGCACTGAGCCTGGACCAACATCCAGCACTTGGTTGTGTTTGAGTGGACCACGCTCCTGCCCTGGGCCCTGCTGTACCCCAAAACCCTTGACAAAAGGAAAGGAAAGCGGTGGCTACGGAGATTCTGTTGTCCATACACGAATTCGTCCTCTTTCAGGAAGCCGGAGTCGGATATCTTGGGACACTTGTCCGGACAAAAACGTGCCTTGGAGATGGCAGTAGACCTGAATCCGCTAACTGGGGGGAAAAAAATCGAAGTTTCAGCGATTAGAAACTTAGAGGAAAAGAAATGAAAACCGCAGCGTCTTACTGCGTCGGGTGCACACGCGCACCACGGCGCCAAACGTTTCCTCCAACGTTTCCCTCACGCGAAACGGGTTCCTGGTTAGTGTGGAATGTGGCCAGGTCCTGCCTGGCAGAGCCGAATTCCAACTGCAAGGCGAAAGAACCCCAGGCACAAAATCACAGGCGTTTTAAGATAACGGTCGATTGCATCCAGGCTGCTGACAGTCGAAACAATATCGGCTAACTGGACGAATCGCGGGCACCACCCACCCACCCCTGTCCTCGTGAAGGCTGGTGGACTAACCTCGGTGGTCCCAACCAGCTTCTCCACCAAGTCTGAAACAGCGCCCCTGAGTGTCACCAAGTAGCTCTGAAAACTGGCGCGGAGAGCCTATTAAATTAATTACCTTCGGAATCATTTATTAAGCAAAGCAAGAATTGACACTGACCATCTGAGGCACGTGGGTGTAGGAATTTATCTTGGAAGCAGCCGGCCTGCCCAGAAGACTTTCGGCTGCGAGAAGGAGATGAGGTTTAGGGAAGCAATCTCTTGGCACAGAGCGCACTGTAAACGCTGAAAGGCGCCTGCAGCTCCTAAGGCTCCCTGCTGCCGAGTTCCGGTTTGCAGTAGCCACGTGGCAGCAGCAGCAGAACACGCTACGAATGCGCCGCCTGACGGCGGACCAAACCCGCGGTCCTCCCCTCAGGTCTCCGGTGCTGGGCGGCTCACTCTCCCAGGGCTTTCCTCTCCGTGGTCTCGGTGTCCCGCGATTCCTGGCGAGGGTGGGGCGCTGTGGACAGGGCCGGGGCTTGCTCTGCCTCTGGGACCGGTTCTAGGTCGGAGTCCTCCACGCTTGCCGGGTCGAGGGTTTGCTCAAGTCCCTCGTGGAAGGCCGCGGATTTTTCAGGCTCGCTGGAAGAGTCGGGTCCTCCCAAATGACTCCTTCGAAAGTCACCCTGGAGACATTGAAGCGGTTGCTCGAGATGGTCACCTCTGTCGGAGCGGATCCCTCCTAGGACCGGAATAGAAAGTAAGAGGCCATGGCCCACGTTCTTCCGAGAAGACCGGAAGCAGAAGTTCGGTCTTTGGCGCCATCGGGGCGGAATCCCAGGCCTGCTTCACGTGCACGGACCAGAAAGTCGACTCCATCGCTTTTGCAGCACCTGCAGCAGGAGGTCAGCAGCCTGTGCACAGGGCAGGCTGCAGATCCTTCTGCAGGCTCAGGTCCTGGGTATTTGTAGTCTTCCAGGGGGGTGGGGTCGGAAAAATTGGTAAACTTGGCCATCTTAAAACGTCTGTTGCCTAGATCTTCAAGCACTTGGTCGCGTTAGAGCACTGGACGGTGTTTTGAGCACTTGACCTTCATCGAGGACTTGGACGTGTTTCAGCACTGGACGCTGCTCCTGCACACGGTCGTGGGCGTGTTCGAGCACTTGAACCGTCATCCAGCACTTGACCTTCATGGGTCGTGTTGGAGTACTGGCGGTGATTCCAGCACTTGACCGTCGTCCATCACTTTGTCGCTTGGAGCACTGGACGGTGTTTGGAGCACTAAGTCGTGATCGAGCACTTGGTCGTTTTCATGTTGGAACACTGGACCGTCATCGGGCATTTGAACCTGTTCCAGCACTTGGTGGTGTTCCAGCACTGGGTCCTGTGTCAGCACTGGACCGTGTTTGAGCACTTGACCGTCATCCGCACACGAACGGTCGAGCACTTGGTCGCGTTAGAGCGCTGGACGGTGTTCCAGCTTTAACCTTCATCAAGCACTTGGTCGTGTTGGAGCACTGGACCGTGCTCGAGCCCCCAGACCGTGCTCTACCCGAAAACGGTTGACAAAACGAAAGGAAAGCAGAGGCTACGGAGATTCGGTCGTCCATCCACCGAATTCGTCCTCTTACAGGAGGAGACCCCGGTCGTTGTCTTGGACACTTGTCCGGAGAAAACGTGCCTTGGCCTATGGCAGTCAGCACTGAATCCGTGAACTTGAAAAAAAAAAAAAAAAAAAGTTTCAGCGATTAGAAACCGTGGCGAACGGAGCATAGAGGAAAAAGAACCAAAAACCGCAGCGTCAAACTGCGTTGGTGCAACCGCACACCAAGGGCGCCAACCGTTTCCCTCCAACGTTTCCCTCACTCGAAACGCCTTCCTGGTTAGTGTGGAATGTGGCCAGTCCTGCGGGGCAGAACAGGATTCCGCCTGCAAAGCGAAAGGACATAAGGGAAAATCACACACGCGGTTGAGATCGCGTTCGGTCGGATTGCAGCCCGGCCTGCTGACAGTGGATCCATCTGAAGTCGGCTGCCTGGACGAATCGCGGGCACCCCACCACCCCACTGTCCTCGTGAAGGCTGGTTGGGCTAACCTCGGTGGTCCCCACACCAGCTTCTCCACCAAGCCTAGAATCAGTTCCCCCTGAGTGTCACCAAGTAGCTTTGAAACTGGCGCGCACAGCCCATTAAATTAATTACCTTCGGAATCATTTATTAAGCAAGCAAGAATTGACACTGACCATCTGAGGCACGTGGATGTAGGAATTTATTTTGGATGCAGCCAGCGGCCCAGAAGACTTCCGGCAGCGGCGGAAGGAAGAGGTTTTGGCAGGCAATCTCTTGGCACAGAGCGCACTCTAAAACGCTGAAAGGCATCTGCAGCTCCCTAAGGCTCCCTGCGCCGAGTTCCGGTTTGCAGCAGCCAGGTGGTAAGCAGCAGAGACACGCAACGAATGCGCCGCCAGAGGGCGCACAAAACCCGCGATCCTCCCCTCAGGTCTCCGGTGGTCAGAGCTCACACTCCCCAGGGCTTCTCTCTCCGTGGTCCTCGGTGTCCCGCGATTCGTGGCCACGGTGGGGCGCTCTGGACCAGGGCCGGGGCTGCTCTGCCTCTGGGACGGTTCTAGGTCGGAGTCCTCCACGCTTGCCCGGGGTTCGAGGTTGCTCGAGTCCCTCCGGAAGGCCCGCGGGGAGTCCGGCTCGCTGGAAGAGTCGGTCCTCCCAAATGACTCCTTCGAAGTCACCCTGGAGACATGGAAGCGGTTGCTGAGATCGTCACCTCTGTCGGAGCGGATCCTCCTAGGACCGGATAGAAAGGAAGAGGCCATGGCCCACGTTCTTCCGAGAAGACCGGAAAGCAGAGGTTCAGTCTCTGGCGCCACCGGGGCGGAATGCCAGGCCTGCTTCACGTGCACGGACCAGAAAGTCGGCTCCATCGCTCTTGGCAGCACCTGCAGCGGGAGGTCAGAAGCCTGTGCACAGTGCAGGCTGCAGATTCTTCTGCAGGCTCAGGCCCTGGGTATTTGTAGTCTTCCAGGGGGGGGGTCCGAAGAATTCCCGCACAAGTCCGCCTGAAAACGTCCATTGCCCGAAAGCAGTCCTCCGACTTCGCCTGGGAGGTCGGATCACGGAGACTCCCTCGCTAAAGGCGAGCCCAGAATCCCCAAAGCACTGGAAGCGCAGTCGCCCTAGGGTTTACTCAAGTGTCCTGTGTAAGCGCCTGGTGCTCGAAGTGGAGCTGCAGGCTGGCATCCAAATCATTTCTGTTTCTGCCTCCACTTCTTCATTGGCTGGGCCCACCCACCACCGTGGACCTGAGAGGCCGCGGACTAACCACGGACTGGCACAGATCTCGAGCCCGGTCACAACCCCGTTTGGTGTGAGTGAGAATCCGTCAGGCAGGTCTGCGGTGCCCGACGTTTTGCCCCGTGGTACTAGCGCTCGCCTGGTCCGTATGTGCACCAAGAACGGAGAAAAACTGCGAGACTGAGAAGGCCATCAGAGACACTGCCTCACTCGAGCTCTGGAACATGCTGTCCCCGAAAAACGTTGACGAAACGAAAAGGAACACAGTAGGTATTCGTTCGTCCATACACAGAATTCGTCCTCTTTCAGAAAGCCGCGTTCAGATGTCTTGGGACTCTTTCCCGTCGGGAAAACGTGCATTTCGACCTTATCGGTACGAAATCCGTAATGATAGAAATCTGGCGAATTTCCAGCGCTTATAAACGACGGCAAGCAGAACGAAGAGGACCCGAAATCGAATTAAAACCAAGGCGTCCTAACCGCAACTGGGAGTGAAATGCACCTGAGGCCCGCGGCATGACCACCGACTGGAGCGAACTCTCCAGATGGGTAACAACCCCGGAGTGTGAGAGTGAGTAGCATTGGATTTCCGGTGTCTTGCCAGCGGTACCAAAGCCATAGCTCCCCTGCGAACCGGGAAAAGAAGGCCAGAGTGCAAAGGCCACAGGAGACCCTGCAGCACTTGAGACCTGGTCAGATGAAACGAAGGAAGGCAGCGGAGGGGGTGAAACCGTCCTGAAAACACCGAACTTTCCGTCATCCAGTCGGTCGGGCACGGATGTCTTGGGACACTTGTCCAGAGAAAACGTGCCTTGGCATTGGCAGTCGGCACTGAATCTGCTAACGTAACAAATTCCACGTTTCATCGTTTAGAAACAGGGGCGAGTCGAGCTAGAGAGAGCCGAAAAACGAAGGGAAACCCTCAGCGTTCTGACCGCGTCGGTGCACACTCGCTCTGGGGCACCAGACGTTTCTTTCAGCGTTTCCTTTGCGCCATGGTGTTCGTGGTTCAGGTGGAATGTCGCCAAGTCCTGCCTGCCAGAGCCGGATTCCGTCTGCAACACCAAAGGATCGAGGCTGAAAATCACGGACGCGGGTTGAGATCTGACTGCAGCCCGGCCTGCTGACAGTCGTCAGTAGGGAGGAAGTCCGCTCTCTGGAGGAATCGCGGACACGAGCGAATCGCCATCAGGCAAAACCGCCAAATAAAGCTGCAGCACCGGGAATCGCCTCTGAGCCCTTTCCTGGAGCCACAGTGTCCCCTGCGGCGAAGAATTGTGGGGACTGCAGCTCGGAGTCGGGGCTGCGGATTGGCTTTGGAAGCGTTTTGACTTCTGACGTGGACTTCGTCATTGCCCGGGCTCCCGTTGTGCCCGCCACCACCGTGGACCCGCGGTGCGGCCGACAACCGCGGACGGCGCAAGTTCTCAAGTTCTGACCCAACCCTGGAGGGCGCGAGTGAGCAGCCCTCAGGCTGGCCGGCTCTCAGCCTTGACCGCGGGACAGGCGCTCCCCAGGGATGTGGTATCAGCGCCGCGAAGGGAGAAATAATGGCGAAAGACCCCCGGAGACAGCGACGCACTCGAGCCCAGGACCGTGCTGTCCGGAATACCATGGGCACAATAAAAGGAACGCAGCCGCGACGGATTTCGGTCCTGGAAACCCTGCCTTTGTCCTCTTTCCGGCGGCCGGGAACGAATGTCAGGGGACACTTGCCCGGTGGAAACGTGCATTTCGAAGGCATCCGTACGAAATCCGCTAACAGACAACGGACGAATTTCCAGCGCTTAGAAACAACGAAGACCTCTACGTAGACGAACCGAAAACGAACCGCAGACCCGGTGTCCTGACCGCACCTGGTGCAACTCGGTGTCAGGCTTTTCTCGCGGCGTTTTCCTCACCTCCTACGGTTCGTGTTTCGTGGTTCGAGGTTATGGTGGAATCCTGCCGCAGTCTGCCTGGCAGAGCCTGATTAAGGCCGCTGTAGGAAAGAACGAGGCAGAAAACCGCGGGCCGGGTTTGAAATCGCGGTCCGGGCCTTCTAACCGCGCATCGAAATCGCCTGGAAGGGCGAATCCCGGGCAGGCGCGGATGAACGAACCACAAAACGGCAGGATCTGGCTCTGTGCGCCTGGAATCGCGGTCGGGCCGAATTCCAGCGCCACAGGGAGCCCTGGAGTGAAGCGTGTCGCTGGGAGACAGAGGTGCAGGTCAGTGTCCCATGAGTTTGGGCTTCAGGTTTGACTTTCTCCCTTGGCCCCGGCTCCGGCTCTGCTCACCCAACCCGGTGGACTCGGGGCCCGCGGACGAACGACAACTGGAGCAGGTTCGCGAGGCCGCTCACAATCTCGGAGAACTCCAGTGAGAAATCCTCCAGCCCTGCCGGGTCCGGAGTCTTTCCCGCTGACCAGGGCTCTGGGGCCATCGCCACCTCGCTAACCGAAAACGGTCGGCGATGGTGTACGGTCTGCGAGCCGCAGAATTCGAGCCCTGGACCGGGCTGTTCCCGAAAACTGTCAGCTCCACAAAAGGAACGCAGGCGCGACGAAGATTCCGCGGTGCGAACCCCGCATTTGTCCTCCCCAGGCGGCCGGTTCGGATGTCTGGGACACTTGACCGACTTCGGTGGGCACTGAATCCGCTAAGGTTAGAAAACCGAGGAAGTATGGCGTTCAGAAAGGCCTCGGCCCTTTCCTATAAGGACTGCGATCGGTTCTGCCAGGCTGGCTGCAGCCGGATTCGACGCCAAACCACGAACAGGACGAACCAGAGGACAAAGGACACAACGTTTGTCGCCCGGTATGAGTGGTGCACCGGATGAGGTGGAACCCTGCGGTTTCAGTTCGTTTTCGCGTCCTCTGCGCTCCATCCTCCCTTGTTTCTAAACGCTGAATCTTGTATTTTCTTCTTTTTTTTTTTTTTTCGTTATCGGATCAGTGCCGACTGCCATCGGGCCAAGACACGTTTTCTCCGGACAAGTGTCCCAAGACATCCCTGCCGACGCGACTGGGACACCACAAGTTCGGTGTTTTCACGACCTTATCTCCGTCGCCACTGCCTTCCTTTGGTTCCTCTGATGGTTTTCAGGGACAGCAGGGTCAGGGCTCGAGTGCGGCGCTGTCTCCTGTGGCCTTTGTCCTTTAGTCTTCTTTGTTCTGTTCTCAGCGCGGCTCTGGCTTTTGTACCGCGGGAAAGACGCCTGACCGCGCCGGCGTGATGGCTTCTCACTCTCACCCTCCAGGGTTGTGACCCGCCTCGAGATCTGTGCCAGTCGGTGCTTAGTCCTCGGGCCCTCAGGTCCACGGTGGTGGGTGGGCTCAGCAAGAAGAAGTGCGAGCCAGAAATGCTTTGATGCCAGTCTGGCAGCTCTGTCTCCAGCAGAGGCCGACTTGTTCATGCAGGGGTCCTTGTGGCGCCGCACTCATCCGCGTGGCGATTTCATTGCTTTGGAGTTACTGGATCTGCTTTTAGCGAGCCTGTGTCCGTGACTCGACCTCCGAGTCGATGTCCCACGATAGACGATGTTGTGCAATGGACGTTTTCAGTTGGACAAATTTACTAATTCGTCCGCCCCCCCTCCCGGAAGACTACAAATACGCAGGGAGGGAGCTTGCAGAAGTCTCCGGCCGCGCTGCACCAGGGCACAGGCTGCTGTTTGCACTGAGAACGGAGACAGGATGGCAAGAGGACAAAGGAACAGGAGACACTGCCACACTGGAGCCCTGAACTGCGCTCCAGCCCAGAACGGTCCTGGAAAACATGAGTCATCAGGCACTTGAACTTCTTGGACACTTGACCGTGCTCGAGCCTGGCGGTGCCGCACCCGAAACCCTTGACAAAACGAATGGAAGCAGAGGCTACGGGATTCGGTCGTCCATCCACCGAATTGGTCCTCTTTCAGGAAGCCGGGTCGGATGCTTTGGGACACTTGCATGGCGGAAAACGTGCGTTTCGACCGCATCGGTATGAAATCGCCTAACAACAGACAAGGGACGAATTTCCAGCGTTTAGAAACGACGGCGAGCGGAACGAAGAGGACCGAAAACGAATGGGAACCGCGGCGTCCTGATCGTACCTGGGACCTGAAATGCACCTCAGGGCCCGCGGACTAACCGCGACAGGCTTGCCGGTCACAGCCCCCGAGGGTGAGGGTGAGAAGCGTCACCCGGCGGGTCAGGCGTCTTTCCCGCGGTACAAAAGCATAGCCGCGCTGCGAACAGAGAAAAGAAAAGAGAATGGACGAAGGCCACAGGAGACAGCGCCGCGCTCGAGCCCAGGAACCGGAAAACCGTCAGAGCAACCAAGGGAAGTCAGCGTCGACGTAGATACAGTCCCTGAACACGAACCTGTGGGTCTTCCAGTCGGTCGGGCGCGGATGTTTGGAGACTTGTCGCGGAGAAAACGTGCCTTGGCCATGGCGTTGGGCATTGAATCTGCTAATGGCCGCCGATAGCTAGCGGCTAAAAAATAATAACGCTAAAAAAATCGAAGTGTCAGCGTTTAGCAAAAAACGGAGAATGGAGCTCAGAGGACGCGAAAAAAGAATCTAATCGGCAGAGTCCTGACCGCGTCGGGCGCACACTCGCACCGGGGCCCCAAACATTTCTTGTGTCCTTGTCCTCTAATTGTCTATTCGTGGTTGGGCGTCGAATCCGCGGCAGCTTGCATAACCGGATTGCTGTCCCCTATAGGAAAGGACGAGGCTTTATGAACCCAAAACTTACTCCGTTTTCTTTCCTTAGCGGATTCAGTGCCCACCGAAACCGGGAAAGACAGGTTCACACCCAGCAAGTGTCCCAAGACCTCCCACCCGGCCGCCTGGAGGAGGACAAACGCGCTGTTGGCACCGCGGAATCTTCGGGGACAGCTGGGTACAGGGCCGGAGTACGGGGCTCCCTAATCCATTGGCCCTCCTTTCTCTGTTTCCAGGGCAGCTACAACGCCCCTGGCGCTCATTGGCCGCCTCGGACGCCTGACCCTGCCAGCCTCAGGGTTTCTCACTCGCACCCTTCAGGGTTGGGTCGGCCTTGAGAACTTGCACGCGTCGGCGGGTCGTCCGACGCACCCCGGGTCCACGGTGGTGGTGGGCAAGCGGACAGCCGCAGGCAATAAAGAAGTCCCAGCAGAACCCCAAAAACGCTTCCAAGCCAATCCGCAGATGCGCCTCCGAGCTGCAGTCCGGACAATTCTTCGCCGCAGGGGTCGCCGTGGAGCCAGGAGTCCGCCCAGTGGCGATTCCCGGTGCACAGCGCCAGGTCGTGCGCTTTTGCGGGATGGTGATCGGCGCCTGCCAGCGATTCGTCCAGTCAGCCGACCTTCGATCGACGGTCAGCAGGCCGGGCTGCAGTCCGACCGCGATCTCAAACCGCGTCCGTGATTTTCAGCCTCGGTCCGTTCGTGTTGCAGACGGAATCCGGCTCTGCTAGGCAGGATGTGAAGAAATTCTACCCGAACCACGAACCCGATGGCATAAGAGAGACGCTGGAGGAAACGTTTGGCGCCCAGGTCGAGTGTGCACGCGACGCAGTAGGACGCTGCGGTTTCGGTTCATGTTGGCATCCTCTACTCTCCATTCTCTGGTGTTTCTAAACGCTGAAACTTGGATTTTTTAATTTTTATTTATGCATTTGTTTGTTTGTTTTTACGTTAGCGGATCGGCCAAGGCACGTTTTCTCCGGACAAGTGTCCCAAGACATCCGAGCCCGACAGACTGGATGACCACTAGTTCGGTGTTTTCACGACCTAATCTCCGCTGCCTTCCTTTAGTTGCTCTGACGGTTTTCAGGGACAGGACGATCCAGGTCTCCAGTGCGCCGCTGTCTCCTATGGTCTTCGCTCTCTGGCCTTCTTTTTCCCTCTTCCCAGCGTGGCCACGGCTTTTGTTCCACGGGAAAGACCCCGGGCCTCACCGGTGTGAGGGCTTCTCTCTCTCACCCACCGAGGTTGTGACCGGCCTTGAAAGTCTGTGCCAGGCCGTGGTTAGTCTGCCGGCCCTGAGTGCATTTCGGGTCCCAAATACGGTCAGGATGCCGCGGTTTCCATTCGTTTTCGGGTCGTCTTCGTTCAGCTCGCCATCGTTATTAAGCGCTGGAAATTGGTCCGATTTCTGTCTTTAGGGGATTTCGTACCGATGTCGTCGAAACGCACGTTTTCCACCGGGCAAATGTCCCAAGACATCCAACCCCGGCTTCCTGAGAGAGGACAAATTCGGTGGATGACCAACCGAATATCCTTAGTCTGCTTTCGTTTCCCTTTGTCAATGGTTTTCGGGTACTGCACGGCCCAGGACTCGGGCGCCATCAAGTGCTCTAGTGTTTTGAACACGACCAAGTGCTCCTGATGGTACAGGTCTCAAGTGTGCCACTGACTCCTATTCCTTTGCGCTCTCTCCACCGGAACAAAATGCCAGACACCGAGGGTGTGGCTTGGCTTCAACCGGCTCCAGCGCACTCCAGTGTTTGTTGACAGCCAAGTCCTGGAATATGGTCCAGTGCTGGATGACGATCAAGTGTCGATGACAGCCTTTCGTGGTCCTTTCTCCGTTCTAGGTGCGGAGACTTTCCTGGACGGGCAAGTTGCCCGACCTGCAGGCGTGAGGGCTTCTCTCCACTCACACAATGGGCTTGTGACCCGGCTGGAGAGTCTGCCCCAGTCGGCGGTGAGGCCGACCAAGTGCTCTATGATGGTCAAGCGCTCCATGACAGTCCAATGCTCAACTCAATGCCGGTCTAGTGCTCGAAGACAGTCAAATGCTCGATGATGGTCCAGAGCTCGATGAAGGTTCATGGGATTTTTGTTCTGATGCCGTCGAAATGCACGTTTTCGCGGGGCAAATCTCCCAGGACATCCGACCCCGGCCACCTGAAAGAGAACGAATTCTGCGGTTCCTCGACCGAATCTCCTTTGTGTCTGCGTTCCTTTTATTGCGTCGACGGTTTCCGTGGACAGCGTGGTCCAGAAAACGATGGAGTCGCTGTCTCCAAGGACCTTCGTTCTCCAGTCCTCCTGTCTCTGTGTCGGCATGGCTACCTCCCTGGCGAGTGCTGGTACCACGGAGGATGCTGACTCCCCTCTCTGAAGGCTTCTCACTGCACTCTCCGCTCTTTGGCAGGGAGTTTCATCTGGGCCAGTCCAGAGTTAACACCTAGGTTCCACCCTGGTGGGTGGGCACAGCCGGACTGGGCCCAATGAACAGTCCCTGACAGAAGCCAAAACGCTTTTCAGGCCAATCCGCAGCTCTGATCTGCTGCAGACCTGAGGCTTCTTCACCTCAGGGGTCACTGTGGTGCTGCATTCTCCTTCCAGTGATTGCATGGCACAAAGTCAGACTCTGGAGATTCTGGACCAGTGTTCAAGTTCCCCATCAGTGATTGTTCCTCTGAGTCGAGTTCAGTCAGATAGGCTGCCTGCAAGCTTGGAGGGGTCTTTTGTGGGCCCAAAGATATTTCTGGGTTGGGGCGTGTCGGGGTGCCTTCTCTATGTCCTTCCCTCAAAGGGCGGGGCTAATGCTAGGAGGTTTCCATACAGCACACAAGACTCTGGCTTACCTGGCTGAGGGCTTCTCTCACTACCTGTGGATTTTTGGTCTGGCGCTTGGGATCCAAGCAAAGACATAGTTATTCAGCCAGTCCGTTTTTCCACCGTTGGGAGGGAACAGTGGATCCAGGACCTTGAGGAAGTAGATATCAGAAAGTGTCATGGTCCAGATGGAGATCTTTACTTAACTCAGCGCTCTGAGCTCCAGGAAGTTCTTGATTCAATTTATTTGGCTTGGCTGTCAGTAACTGTAGCACGGATCTTTAAACGTCTTATTAACAAAATCAAACTCAGGGCCAATTATTGGGTGGATGCTGAAGATCAGAGAAGCAGACAAGCTACAACTTCCTCACTCTGCAATTCCTCAGCTGATCTTGTTCCTCAGACTGGAAGCCTCTGAGTCTCATCGCAATGGGTCTCAGCTGAACTGCTGTGGCTGAAAGCCTAAAAGTTTAAACCAGTCCTAGTTCCTGGTCCTGATGCCTTAAATACTTTCTGCTTTCTGCCTCACTTCCTGGGATTAAAGGCTTGAGTCATCAAGTCTGGCTGTTTCCAGTGTGGCTTGAACTCAACAGAGCTCCATATGGATCTCTGCCTCCGAAGGCTAAGATTAAAGGTGTGAGTGCCACCATTTTTCTGGGCTCTCTGTCTGTCTAGTGGCTGTCTGTTTTTTCTGACCAAGAAAAATTTATTAGGGTGCAACAATTTTTTTGGGAACACAATATCACCACACAGTAACCTGCTGGAGTATTTGGTGTTTTCAGCTCTGTAAATTTATGAATGCTCTGTTAGGTTTTATTTGCTTTTGTTGACTGTTTAATGGTATAAACAATCGTAGTGGGGTACTGGTACTGTATAGTTTTCTCAGTACATTTATATTTTTGTTAGTAATCTTTTTCGCTTCTCTTTCTCCTTGCAAACTCCATCCCAGCCTTTTTTCAAATTCTAGGTAATTTTTTTTCACTGTGTTTATTGCAGAAATTTTTTGAATTTACAG